>NC_057717.1:61512561-61540785 GCF_004010195.1 Chiloscyllium plagiosum | reverse complement strand
AGTGTGAAAGTCCCAGATATGTGAAGATTGAAGTCTCAAAATTTATTAAAATGCGTTTGTTTAATGTTCCATGGAATATAAGTTTAATGCAGAGATGAGCAATGACATGTTGTTTGATGGATTGAAACACTTTTTCTGCTTGCTTTATCGACACTGTTACCAAGAATCTACATTCATACTGATTCTACTTCATACTCTGAGGTCAAATGCTTTCTCTGTGATGCCTTTACGACGTTTTACAGTCAGGGCTACCTATCCTAATTTCCCATTCTTACTGAGTCCCCGCACGTTTATGCATCATTAGGTATTAATGTTCTACTTTTAGTTCTCCCAGAACCACGTCGCTCTGTTAACTACATTTCTTTTATCTGTGTCACACGTCCATCTATCTCATTACAGATGCTAACTTCATTCGAAAAAAGAACATTAAAATTTACTTTTTGAACTGAATTTCCTGTCACAAGCCTATTCACTGATATACAGTTCAAGGTAAGCGCAGTCCCTTCTTGTTCCTTTTTGCTTGCTTTCAGCCAAATCCCCATGCTGTTCCAATGTTTCACCTTTTCCTTTTGAACTTGGAAAGCTCCTATCACCTCAGTCCTGTCCCTGTATCATCTCTGTCAGTTAAAATCACTGTCCAAAATCCTGCGGAAATGTTTGGGAAGGGAACTGCTCCAAGAACGATTTCATTCGGGCCCGATTCAATGGGATTTTTTTTTTAATCACTTGTGGAATGTCGTTAGCTGTTCAGCATTTCTTAACGACCCCTTCCTGCCCTTTAAAAGAATGGCCTGCTACACCCTTTCAGATTGCAATTTCAGAGAGTCAACCACATTGCTGTGGGTGTGTCGTCACACGACAATATTCACACCAGGTGACGATGATGGATACATTTCTAGAAAGATACAAATGCTACAGCAAGTATTTATTTCTCATTTGTAGTATGTTAACTACATATAGTTTCAGATGTACTGAATTCAAATTCAACCATTTGCGATGTTGGGATTTGTTCCTGGGTCACCAGAACATTAGCTCAGGCTTAAAAAAAAACAATCGGCGATCACTTTTCCCCCTGTTCATAGGTATCCCGACCCTGAGCAATTATGCCAGTGCATCATGAATCAAAGCCCCTTCTTTCCACATAGCTGGTTGATCCTGAAATTTTCTTGCACTCTTGGTAACACTGAGTGTTTATCCATGTAGTATCCCTCACTGTGTGGACCTAATTACTGCCTCCATAAGTACATTGTTCAGCTGCTTCTGATCCAGAGCCATGAGAATTCTCCATTCCCGAGAGATGAGGCAGACAAAGTCAGGGACAGAAATTGGGATTTTCCAGATCTCTATGGAAGGCAGCACCATTCTCCATCTGTGACACTCACTGCACCAGGCTAGTTTCTGATTCTGTCTATTTCGCTGTCTCCTGTAGGTATTCGGGAATTTCCTAAAGCAATAAACAGCCCAATGGATGATTGCCTCGTCCAGCACCTCATGGAAGACGTTTGGTCAGCTGGAGAGACAAAGGGAAAGGAGATCTGGTACATTGAATCAATCCTGCAACATCGAAAGATCACTCACAGTGTACAGCACAGAGAGCAGTGAGAGTGCCCCAAACATCGACGAACAAGACATGATTTTGATACATTGCTGGACGGAGTTCACCGGACAGATACACCCCATGCTCAATCAACACCGTTACTTTAAGGCTTTACTATCCTTTACGATGTCACCCCCTCAGCCATCTACGCACAAGGGAAATACGAAGAACAACAATACAAACGTCTCTGCTAGGATCTGTGCCTCTACTTTGCCTCAATGTTCTGGGATGCACTTGTTCAGGACCTCAGGTTTTTTCTACCTTTGTGATTTAAGACATCCAGCATTTCCTCTTCTATAATGGGTACTCTTTTCAGGATATCCCTGTTTATTTCCCTTTTTCTTAGTCTTTGTCCAGAGAACATGATCGACGGAACAAATGGTCAAATTACACTCCGAGATCTCATGAACTGATCTAAATTAGTTTTCAACTCAAAAAAAGAGATTGAACAATATTACGCCTCTCCGCCTACAAACCTGCATGAAAATGGAGATTATAAGATATTTTTCATTACAAACATCTGAACGAGAATAAGGCATGAATATGAGGGTGAGTAGGGATCAGCAAAGTTTACAAAGATTGAGTGTGATTTGGAATCAGGGGGAGATTATAGGCATCACTAGAATTGTAGAAACTAATTTATGAGAGAGGCAGGATAGCCCTGCATGATGTCCAGCGACAAGGAAGAGTCAAACAGCTGGAGGAGTTTACTCAGATCGAGTGCTCTTTTTGTGATGATATGGAAATTTGCATAGATCATGGATCAGTATCTGGTGCTATGATGTTGTGGCCATAACAGGGTCGTGGGTTTCTCAGGGGCAGGAATGTTCCAGGGTTTTGAAAATTTAAAAATATTAGTGAGGGGGATGAGCAGGAGGTGTAGCACTGCTAATCAGAGAGGGCATCACAGCTATAGAAGTTACCATGATCGAGGAGGGTCTGCCTAATGAGTCAGTATTGATAGAAATTAGGGACAGTACGGGAGCAGTCACCGCATTAGGGATTTACTACAGGCCCCCCAATATCAATAGTGAGACTGAAGAAAGCATAGGTCGGCAGATTTTGGAAAACTGTAAATGTAGTAGGGTTGTTGAAATGGGTGACTTCAACTTTCCCAATATTGATTAGAACGTCCTTCGCGCAGATGGTTTGGAAAGACCTGTTATTGTAAGGTGTGTTCAGGAGGGTTTCCTAACTCAGTACGTTGACAGACCGACGAGGGGAGAGGCCATTTTGGATTTGGTGCTCGGCAATGAGCAGGGGCAGGTGTCAGATCTTGTGGTGGAAGAGCATTTAGGTGATAGTGACCACAACTGCCTCACGTTCTACATAGCTATGGAGAAAGAGAGAAGCAAGCATATTGGGATGTTATTTAATTGGGGATAAGAAAACTATGATGCCATCAGATGTCAATTGGGAAGCATGGACTGGGAGGAAGGATTATTGAGAATCCAAAGGCATTTCACACGCGTGTGAGGAACAAGAGAAGGATCAAAGAAAGAATTGGGCCGATCAGGGATATCATTAGGAAATTGAGTATAGAGTCTGAGGAGGTGGGGGAAGCCCTAAATTAGTTTTTATGCTTCTGTACTTGCTGGTGAAAATGACCTTGTAGTGAATGAAACCATTGAGGAGCAGGTAAGCATCCTGGAATGGATAGAGATTGAGGAAGCTGCTGGGCTCAATATTTTGACAAACATTAATATTGACAAGTCGCCAGGGCCAGATCAGGTTTGTCCTCGGCTGCTTTGGGAAGCGAGAAATGTGATTGCTTCGCCGTTTGCAAAGATCTTTGAATCCTCGCTCTCCACCAGAGTCGTACCTGAGGACTGGAGGGAAGCAAATATAATTCCTCTCATCAATAAAGAAAATAATAAATCCCTGGCATTTACAGACCAGTCAGTCTCACGTCTGTCGTCTGCAAAGTGTTAGAAAGGATTCTGAGGGATAGGGTTTATGATCATCTGGAAGAGCATGGCTTGATTTAAATGCAGTCAGCACGGCTTTTTGAGGGGCAGGTCATGCCTCACAAATCGTATTGAGTTCTTTGAGGATGTTACTAGTCACGTTGATGAGGGTCGAGCGGTGGATCTGGTGTGTATGGACTTCAGCAAGGCATTTGATAAAGTTCCCCATCAGAGGCTCATTCAGAAGGTCAGGAGGAATGGGATACAGGGAAATGTAGCTGTCTCGATACAGAATTGGTTGGTCGACAGAAGACAGCGAGTGGTAGTGGAAGGAATGTATTCTGCCTGGACGTCAGTAGTGAGTGGTGTTCCACAGAGCTCTACTCTTGGGACTCTACTCTTTGTAATTTTTATTAATGACTTGGATGAGGAGATTGAAAGATGGGTTAGCAAGTTTGTAGATGACACAAAGGTTGGAGGTGTCGTTGACAGTATAGAGAACTATTGTAGGGTGCAGCGTGATATTGACAGAATGAAGAGATGGGCTGGATAGGTGGAAGATAGAGTTCAACCTTGATAAATGCGAAGTGATACATTTTAGAAGGTCGAACTTGGAAGTTGAGTACAGGATTAAAGACAGGATTCTTGGCAGTGTGGAGGAACAGCGGGATCTTGGTGTGCAGGTAGATAGATCCCTTAGAATTGCCTACCAATTGATCAGGATTGTTAAGAAAACATATGGTGCTTTGGCTTTCATTAATAGTGGGATTGAGTTTAAGAGCTATGAGATCTCGTTGCTGCTCTATAAAACTTTGATTAGACCGCACTTGAAATATTGTGTCCCGTTCTGGTCGCCCTATTATAGGAACGATGTGGATGCTTTGGAGAGGGTTCAGAAGAGATTTACCAGGATGCTGCCTGGAATGGAGGGCCTATCTTACGAAGAGAGGTTTACTGACCTGGGACATTTTTTCATTGGAAAAGAGAAGGCAGAGAGGGGACCTAATTGACGTGTACAAGATAATGAGAGGCATAGATAGAGTTTTCCCCAGATCAGAAATTGTTAACACGACGGGTCATAGTTTTAAGCTGTTTGGAGGAATGTATAGAGGGGATGTCAAGGCGTTTCATTGCACAGAGTGTTGTGAGAGCATGGAATTCGTTGCCAGCAGCATTTGTGGAAGCGAGGTCATTGGGGATATTTATGAGACGGCTGGACATGCATATCCTCACAGAAATTTGAGGGTTCGTACATGAGGTTTACCTTACAGAAGGAGCAATGTTCGGCACAACATCGTTGGCTGAAGGGTCTGCCTTGTGCTGTACTGTCCTATATTCTATGTTCTATGTTCTCTGATGAATGTTATAGGAGTTTTACGTTGTAAAAAGAGAGGGAAGTACTACACTGGCAGGGATGGCTGTCGGAAATGAAGGGCTCTTTTCACAAATCAGGGGCGCTGTCGGCGCTGGAGAAGTCACACAGATAGGGAGCGATATCGGGATTAAAGGTTAATACAGAGATATGGAGAGTTGTACTGGCAGGAGGAGCTGACAGGGATAGTTAGGACTGTAGGGATTTACAGAGATAGTGAAGCTGGTGCCGACTGGAGAATGTTCCAATGGTACAGACAGTGTGCAGGATTGGAGAGGCTTACAGATATAGGGAGTGTTCTATGGACCAGAAGAATTTACAGATAAGAATGAGATAATGAAGCCTTGGATTATCTTCTGATATTTCTTGTCCACTTTTGGATCTGCATCATCTCCACATGATCTGAATTAAAGTCCATTGACTCCTCCCTGTGCTGGTTACTGTGAGCGATCTTACCAGCTGCCGGATTTCCTGAAGTCTTCAGATCTTATTTTCCATCTCTGTCTGTCTGATCAACCGTCTTCAATGAGGTGTTGGATGAAACAAGAGTTGCGAATGCTGCTGAGTTAGGAACATTCTGATTACCTACAGGAGACAGAGAAACAGGCAAATGCAGAAAATAGACTGATGCATTTAGCTTTAAACATATAGAATGGCAGGGAGTCGCCATCCCTGGGCTGAACAGCTGAGTCTCTTTGGAGTGGAGAATTCTTTTGGCTAAGTATCCATGTCATCGGGGAGCAGGCGAAGGATGGGAACAAACTTCATGGTGTTGCCAAAGCTGAGAAGGATGCTCCATCACGATCTTGGGTGCTGGTGACAACGGTCGAAGGCGGCCGCATACAGTGAGAGGATCTGTTATCTGCATTTCTCCTGCAGCTCTCACACGGTTAAAGTCATATCCATTCTGCACCTCCTTAGCTGGAAGCCACATTACGATTCCAGGACGAGTTCCTCAGTCATAGAGAGGTTCCGTTTGAGAAGGATCTTGATAATGGCTTTTCCAATGTTCTGCAGCAGGGAGATTATCCTGTACTTCCCATAGGCAGACCTGTTCTTTCCCTGGAAATGATCACAAGGGTGATATTTCGTTGCTCTCCTGGATTTTGGAGACGCCAGGTTGTACTGGGGTTTACAAAGTTAAACAACACCAGGGTATAGTCCAATAGGTTTACTTTAAAGCACCAGCTTTCGGCGGGATTGCTACTCCATCACGTTGTGGAGTACACAATTGTAAGACACAGAATTGATAGCAAAAGTTTATGTTGCGATGTAACTGAAAATATATATTGAAAAATACCTTGAATGTTTGTTAAGTCTCTCATCTGTTAGAATGACCATGTTAGTTTCACTTATTTCAAGTTTCACTTATTTTGTAAATCACAAAACATTTTTAAAAAGTTAATTTTCAGGTTAACTATAACGATTGGTGTCAGCCCATATAATGTGGGAAGATGTTCGCCCCTTGTGTGCGGTTGTCTTTGCCATAATGTTTAGACTGGTTCTAATCTTGAAAAATAAACAGTCTTAAATGGATTCATGCACTTTTGGATCAAAGTACAATGTAACTCTACAAGTAAAAATTCACCACACAAGCGTATATGTGTATGCGTACATGTGGGCTTGCAAATGTATATGTGTGTTTTTGTGTGTATCTGTGTGTGTCTGTGGTTGTCTGCGTGGGTGTGTTTGTCTGTGCGTGCGCAAGCATCAATATGTATGTTCAGTACTGTGGTAAGACTTGGCATGTCTTCCTCCAAAAACAGAGCCTTCCCTTATCGCTGGTTCTTCCTTCCGTCCCTACAACGCTCCTTATGCCTGTAACTGCCTACAGGTTCAAACTATTTCTGTTCCCACAGCTCGTCCCAATATCGAAACGAATGGATCCCACCACCCTGTTAAACAACATTTTATCTCTATAACCTGGGGTTTTGGGTCACACTTCAGCTCTGAATTTCAAATCCACATTTGAGTCATTTGTGTGTAAGGTAGGGAGGGAAATATGTTCTTTCATTAATGCATTCATGGGATGTGGGTGCCATTGCCTGGACCAGCTTTCAATACCCATCAATAATTGCAAGAGGGAAGCGCAGGATCCGGCATATTCCTGCGGGCTTGGAGTCACATCTCGGCCAAACCAACTAACAAGTCAAATGTCATTCTCTTGATGATATAATTGGAAAGATGGGTTTTCCTGATGATCAACAATGCGTTTATGGTCAGCCATAAATTATAATTACAGGACACCAATGTCCTGTACTGTAATGACATGATTTCCCAACTCCTACTGTCTATGCTCTGACCAATCAAGGAAAATTTCCTTCTTCCCCATCCTGTCTATGTATGACTGCAATTTCAAGGAACGGTGTGCCTGTACCATAATGTCTCTCTGTTTAAAAACAGCACCCAGCTCTCCATCATTAACCACTTATATCCTGCTCTGATTCGCCTTACTAAAATGCAACACCTAACTTTCTCTAAAATAAACTCCCTGTGTTGCTCCTCAGACCACTAACCCAGCGGATCAAGTGCTCTGGCAAGACTTTGCTGCTTGGAATTCCTTCACCAAGTTGGGATATATTACACGTTGAGCGAGTCTCATCTGGTCCAAAGTGGGCGCTTGCTGTTGGCGGTGGCTCGTTGGTCTAGAAGTGTGATTCTCACTTCGGGGTTTGTGTAGTGTCAGCATGCGGGAGTTCGCGGATAAAAATCCCGTAACCCCCTCCTTTCGTGTCGTGTCTCTAGCAACAATGCCCATTTTGGAAGGACCTTCGCAGATGATGAGGGCCATAGACACCTGCACACTTGGTACTTAATGAAAGTCGATGGATTGGGAGATTTTGCGAAAGTTATGATTGAATTGAAACTCAATCACTTTCTCCTACCAGCTTTCTGTCTTTTCCCACCAACTGATGGAGGCCAGTGTCTCTCTGAGCAAGTTCCTTCCTGAAGGGCATTAGAGAATCAGTTCGGTTTTTAATGACCTTTGGTAGCTTTCACAGTCTCCGTTATATGAATGCTCAGCCTAAACAAAAACTACGAGATTGATTAAAGTCAGATTCAATGCCTACTATGTCATTGGGAAAATGTAAGAACCAGTAATGGAAATGGCAATAAGGAGCATTTGGAAATACATTCTAAAATCAAGCACAGTCGGTGTGGTTTCCTGAAGGGGAAATCGTGAATGATAAGTTTGTTACAATATTCATATAAGAAAATATTGAATAGGCTGTCTGCGCATTCATTGATATTGACTAACACCAGAGAAATGCACCAAATATTATGAAGGAAGTAAGACTGAGTATATGCTGGAGCGGGCGGACAAGTGTCAGATGAAATTTGTAACAGAGGTGGCAGAAGTGATTTATCTTGATAGGAAGAGTACAGAGAGCCAGCACAAAATAAAGGAGACATTTCTAACGTGGGGTGGGTAGGAGCAGAGACACAAAGGTGTCCAATCACAGCAGAGAAGTTGCCAGTGGAGCGACTCTGAATGGACAAAAAGGGTTACACATTGTTAAAAATAACCTGAAGGCCAACTCTTGGTTTTCAAATTGGTAACTATAGAGACTTCTGATTCAATATTTAGATACAAAATTTCGCATTTTGAGGCAACTTCACATGTACTCACACGATAACGTATTATCATGTAGTCTGCTATCTCACGCCATTCAGCATTCGAATCCAATTGTCTACAAATAGATATTCATTCTCCCAAACTTTCTTTTCTCTACCTATCTGTTCTTTCTCGTTGGAATCTTTCTCAACCTACCTTTTACTTTTGCCTCTACTCGGAACCTGTCCCCTGCATTATGAAGCAACCTTTTCCTCGTTGCAAACAGATCCCAGTTAGGTTCACTGAACTCGAAACGTTGCCTCTGATTTCTGTCAAACGACACTGCCAAAACTGATGAGCCTTTCCAGCAACTTTTGTTTTTCTTTCTGATTTCCACCAGTCGCACTTCTTTTGGTTTATTTTAATTACACATTGATTTCTCTTTTTTCCATTGCTGCTCGCTAGTGGTAAGGCTGACTATGAGCAGCAGATGAGCACAAGAAGCGGGAAGCACGCTCCCTCTCTTCAATCACACACTAGATACATCACAGCAAGATATTCGACAGGCTGGAGCAGTCACAGCGTTAAAAGCAAAGACTGAAACTTATCTGTGAATCAATAAGCGCTGATTAAGGCTGTAATCAAAGTAAGAAATGATTTAATTTATTGCCATGTCATTAACAGCAAATTAGCTCAGTGAGAGTGGCCGACAGAAGAATGCTTAACATTTGAAGGGAATGATAGCATTACCAACTTATTTTAAAACAGAGAACTGTTGTGATCGACTTATGCAATGAAATATTTCAAATTCAAAAGTTAAAACCACATACCCACACAGAAAGTAAAGGAGCTGATTTTCCTTACCAGCACTACCTTTGCTAAGTAGCAATCACACAGCATGTGGTACACGATGTTTGTTTTATTAAAAAGCATGGCATTTTCCACTATTTGCATACTTCTGGCTAATTGAAGTACTTACATCCTCAAAAAGTAGATGGGGAGAATATGTTTTAGAATTATGATTGGGTGGTGATTAGAAATATGATGAGATTCCCATGTTGCGGATATTCGGCGAGTAATTCCTGATTATATCGCCAGTGAAACTGGAGCATTCCTGAAGTTGTTGTGTTCACAACCCTTGTATTTATACAACGACGAATAGAGAGTTCAGAGAAGAGCTGAAAAGTGTGATCAAGTCTCCATTGAGATACATGAAAAGGAAAAGAGAAGAAAATAATGTAGTAAACAAGGATTGAAATAAATCAATTCTTACAAGAAAAGTGTTGGTAGTGAATTTCCCGTCCTTCTCTATATTCTCTGGCGAAGTGAAAACCCGAGGCGATTCGTGTGCAGGTTTTCTGGGTTTTGCTCATACGTTGTTTTCAGGTGCTATCCAAATTTCTGGATAATCATGTCACATGATCTCATATGTCTTATTGCATCAAGTTCAGGTGTGAAATATACTGATAAATTTTAGTGATGTCAGACATGTAGAAACTAAATAATTCAATACTGACAAGAATTTAAATCAGAAAATTATATTTCGTACCTAACTACCTCATTTTCATTTTGTGTAAGATCTTGCCAATTCTGCTGAAGGTAATTTGTGAATACTACAGTCTCCATTTACACACATATTCAACGGCGAATACGAAGGTTCTCTTATCACGTGTTGCATAGAAATTAAGGAAAGAACTACATTAAATCGACCAGTATGACTCTTCCCTGCATCCACCTTTAAGATTCAATTTTAAATTACAACATTGTGCTAGTGGATCTATTACTCGCCACAGATGTGAGATTCTCTTTGGAAAAATTCAAAGTGATCTCAGCATTAACAACGATTAAAGTGAGATGGAAATGTGTTGCTGGAAAAGCGCAGCTTTCCTGAAGAAGGGCTAATGCCCGAAACGTCGATTCTACTGTTCCCTAGATGCTGCCTGACCTGCTGCGCTTTTCCAGCAACACATTTCCATCTCTGATCTCCAGCATCTGCAGACCTCACTTTCTCCTCAACGATTAAAGTGAGACTTATTATGTCGCCATGTACTGGGGACAACAATCACTAAACGCTTAACCGCTCCTCTTTTAGATGTGAGTGATGAGAAATCACATACATTTCTTTAAATTCTTATTTGAGAGAATGAACGGCGGAGAGAGAAAAAAACCTCATAACTCTGTTGAAATAATTATAGATAAGGACGAAACTTTGTGGCATTCATTCACTTATTGTGCAGGAGGTATCCATTTGGCCCTTTCTGTCAAAACTGGTTCTCTGTGAAGCAATCGATTCAGTTCCTTCTCTGCACCTGACGCATTAAGTATGGAAATTCCTTTATCACTCGATGTCTATTACAAATCGAGTGATTACAATTGTGGGCGGCACGGTGGCACAGTGGTTAGCACTGCTGCCTCACAGCGCCAGAGACCCGGGTTCAATTCCCGCCTCAGGCGACTGACTGTGTGGAGTTTGCATGTTCTCCCCGTGTCTGCGTGGGTTTCCTCCGGGTGCTCCGGTTTTCTCCCACAGTCCAAAGATGTGCAGGGTCAGGTGAATTGGCCATACTAAATTGCCCATAGTGTTAGGTAAGGGGTAAATGTAGGGGTATGGGTGGGTTTCGCTTCGGCGGGTCGGTGTGGACTTGTTGGGCCGAAGGGCCTGTTTCCACACTGTAATCTAATCTAATCTAATCTAATCTAAAAATCATTGATTGTGGATATTTGCACCGCACTGTTGGACAGAGGCTGTGAATTCCCTGCCTCTCATCGCAAATCTGGTCATGCAGTGTGGAGTTATTGATTATTGTATAGTGGTGCAATGCAGATTTCATTGATTGTTGTGTAAAACATATGAATGTAGATGAATGAAATATTTTTCCACCGCACAGCAAACCGAGCTCCTTGATATTATTATTCATGTTAACACACTTTTTTTTCATTTCGTTCCCGGTTCTAGTGTACCATCAACTCGATTACCACCATCTTATAAAGCATAACAAATAATTTGGAGCCACACATTATCAACGAAGTCTGTTATGGGAAATCTTCTGTCTTATAGATAATCACGATTTCATTCTAATTAGTTAAAATTGTAGGTGCCACCACATCCCATCCAACCCATCCATTATGCAATGTCCATGTGTTATCTTGTAACTGCTTTGTATGCATCCAGTAAGTTTGTTCAAATTGCATTTACTCTGCATTGTGCTATAGTTCGGAAGCGAGAGCAATTTCCTCAAGCTTGCGAAAACATCCCTGAAAGTATACAATTGCCACAAAGTACAGATACATGGCATTTGGCCAAATAGGCCTGCAGGGACATTTCGAGGAGCATCCCACCCTATTCGCAGATGTTACAATTAACCACAGTTAACCCATTTAACAGACCATGCTGCAGAAAAATTGAGCAATGTCTATTCAATTTACATGCTCATCATTGGCCTACTGCAAGAAACTGGAGGATCCAAAGAACGCACAAACACTACCAGTTCCGAGGCTTATCACTGCACCACCACTCCGTTCCATTTTACAATCCTCCATTCTAAAATGTGCGCATATGCAGTCTGAGCGCTTTTGATTCAAATGAAATTGACATCAAATGAATTAAAATGAGTACTAAAATATTTCTCCTGAAGTTATTTTTAGCATTGTGTGTTTCAGTTAGCAGCAGATAACGTAGGATCTGTTGAAAACTTCATTTAGCCTCCTTTTTATTTCATTCGTTCACGAGAGGTGGGCAAGATTGGCCAGTTCGTTCTTTATTGTAGATTCTTAATTACCCAGAGAGCAATTGAGATTCTACTAAGTTGTGATGGGTCTTTCTTCACCTGTAGGCCACAGTGGGAAAGGACAACATTATCCTCTCCTAACGGGCATTTATCACTCATATCGATTTTTTTCCCCTGAATATCAACATTGATTAACGGCAATCATTCGACGCCTAACCCCAGATTCTTGAAATCACATTGCATTTTTTGCGGCATTTTAACCCCTGGACCAAGAACATTACCTGCTTTTGTGGATGAACAGCGCAGGTATAATAACCATCACCTGCCCCCTCCCACGCACACACCCCCCCCACTCCCCCCACTTAACTCGTGGTAATTGCTGCCTTCAACGTCTTGGAAACCGTTTCTACATGGTTGAACCATTACACTGAAGAATACGTTTGATCTCAGCTGTTCATTCAATGACATCTTCACTTATACTTTGCAAGTATTTCACAAACATCTTTGTGAATCATTTCTGTCTACTTTGATATTTACTGCATAAATGACATTTTCTTATTTCTTAGCATTTACTATTGTCTAATAGTTTTGACCTATAATTAATTCTGCTCTATTGAAAATCTGCCAAAGCTCTTTCACTCAATGATCACTTACATTTATACAAATTCTGCTTTATTAATTTAGTGCTGTGAACACAAATATCGATCGAGTCTTACTAGCAGATTATATACACGATGAGAAAACAAAATAATCCGTTGCTGAGCTGCCGTATCACACTGATTGTGATAAAAATGTCGGAAAGAGTTCCCAAATTGAGATAACGTGCAATGTTACAACTTGGTCGCCAGGAAGGATTTCACGACATTTCTTTAGGCCCTTTGATGGAGATAAATGGATCCTGGAGAATATGTAGCATTATTCGCCTTATCACTAATTGGTTTGCATGAATGCACATGAGCCGCTGATACTGCTACACCATTCGCTTTTTTGGAATTCGTGGCATTGGGATTACAAGGAAATCAGGGGGACAAAAAGGAAACAAAAGCAAGCAACGACAAATAAGGTTAAGGAGACTACAAAGATTATTTACAAATACGTGAGGGGCAAAGTGAAAATAGGGAGATAATAGGCCCCTTAATGATCAACAAGGCTGTCGACGTGATGCTCGACAGGAAATGGGTCAGATACGAAAAGATTATTTCCCTTCATTACCTACTGTATAGACGACATAGAAGTTAGGGAACTTTGGGAAATTAATTGTGATCTCTTGAGAAGAGTACAACTTACAGAGGAGGATGTGACAGAAGTTTTACAGCGCAAAAGATGGTACATCCTTGCTCCTTAATTAGTTATGTCGCAGATGCTTGTGGGAAGAAGGGCCTGTGCCCGAAACGTCGAATCTCCTGTTCCCTGGATGCTGCCTGACCTGCTGTGCTGTTCCAGCAATAAAGTTTCAACTTTGATCTCCAGCATCTGCAGACCTCACTTTCTCCTCGATGCTTGTGGGAACCAAGGGAACGGATTGCAGGGTCTCTGCCGAAATATTGTATTATCAACAGTCACGGGTGAAGTCAAGGAAGACTGGAGGATAGCTAATGCTGTGTCATTATTTTAGAACTTTTGAAAGGAAAAGCTGGGGAACGAGACAACTTTGAGCCTGATGTAATTGGGATATGGATTATTCGAGGGGAGTATGAGGGAAAACGATTTACATGAAGTTGGAATAGCAAGGTCTGATTATGCATAGTTAATATGGCTCTGTGCATAGGAAATGACGTCTCACATATGTGATGACTGTTTTAACAAGGGGACAAATAGGATAAGTGAAGGGAGAGTGGTAGATGTTGTTTCATTCGATTTAAGCAAGGTGTTCGATAAGATTCCATATGCTAGACAGGATAGCGGGTTGAATCACATAGGATCCAAGGAAATGTGACTAATTGAATGCAAACTTTGCTTGAAGATAGAAACAAAGGGCAGTCAAAGACTTTGCTTTGCATTGGAGGCTTTGAGCATAAATGTTCTACAAGGACTGTTGCTTGATCCACGATTTCTTGCAATCCACATAAATGATTTGGATGTGAATATCGGGCGCATTCGAAAATTTGTGTATTCATAAATTGATACTATGCAGACATAATCAACTCTACATCAATATAGCCTGCAGTAAAAGTACACTAATGCCAATTATCTGCACTTGTCCCATGGCATAGAATCCCTCCAATGTGAGAACCGGTCATTCAGCCAAACAGGTTACGATCGGTAAAAGCAATGATTGCAGATACTGGAAAACAGATTCTGGATTAGTGGTGCTGGAAATGCACAGCAGTTCCGGCAGCATCCGAGGAGCATTAAAATCGACGTTTCGGGGAAAAGCCCATCATCAGGAATACAATAAAGTACCTTTGCGCGAAACGTCGATTTTCCTGCTCCTCGGTTGCTGCCTGAACTGCTGTGCATTTCCAGCACCACAAATCCACAAACAGGTTCTGCACCGAGTCTCCGAGGACTCAGCACCGCCCAACTTTATCACTTTAAGCGTGCATGTGTCATGTCTAATGGACCTGACCCACAAACCCTCGGACCTGATGAGCAATTTAGCATGGTCAATCCACCTAACCTGCACACCTTTGGATTGTGGTAGGTAACTGGATTACCTAATGGGCACCCAGAAAATAAAGGGAGAATGTAAAAACTCCACACCGACAGTTGCCAGAATCTGGAAGTAAACCCTACTCTTTGGTGCATTGAAGCAGCTTCACTAACCACTGATCCAGAATACCGCCGAATCAGAGCTGCTATGCTGAAATATCGTTGAATGTTATAATATTTGAATTAGTCATCCAAATACTTTTGTAAAGATTTCAACCTCCATTACCTTCTCAGGCAGTTTTCCGCTACATCCTGAATGAAAAACATATTTTCCCGAATCCCCTCTGAATCTATCGTACCTTACCCATGACTGTGCTGTCTCTTGATTGTTGCACCATGCAAGGGGAACAGCTGCTCTGTGTTTACTCTAACAAAACCCCTCATAATATGATAATCCTCAATCATGTGCCTCCCCAGTCTCCTCTGCGCGAAGAAAAACAATCCAAGCATATTTCTACTTAAATGGTCGAGGAGAAAGTGAGGGCTGCGGATGCTGGAGATCAGAGCTGGAAATGCGTTGCTGGAAAAGCGCAGCAGTTCAGGCAGCATTCAAGGAACAGGAGAAAAGACGTTTCGGGCATAAGCCCTTCTTCAGGAAGGCCCATTTCCTGAAGAAGGGCTTCTGCCCGAAACGTCGGTTCTCCTGTTCCTTGGTTGCAGCCTGACATGCTGCGCCTTTCCAGCAACACATTTTCAGCTCTATTTCTACTTAAATGTCAATTCTTTCATTGTGGGTGAATGCTTATTTGTCTGCCCTCTAGTGCTATCATATTCTTCGTGTAGTGAAGTGAACAGAACTGCACTTAGTTCCTGGCGAACAAACGCAATGTCCAACCCCAACATTATCTCCTTTGTCTTATACACTGACATGTGTGAGGAAACCCAGTGCCGTCTCTGCCTTCGTTTAAACATATGCACGTGTTTCTGACTTCAGATAACTGATAATAATTACCTGAACATCTCTTTATTCCTCTAATCTTCCCAGGGCCCAGCCGTTCATTAAATACTACTATCTATTTTCTTCTTCCAAGATTAATATAGTTAAATAGCATCTGCTACTGGACTGCCTATCTACACAATCCATTTGGATATGGTTTGCAATTGTGCATTGACACAACAATAAGCGATGTGGTGGAAAGAGAAGAAGATTGTCTTCCAATACAGCTGGACCACAGATCATATGGGTCAATGGGTGGAGGAATGGAAAAAAAAAATTAAAAATGTGAAAGACAGAATTTTTGCAAGGAAAGTTATGGCAGTACATATACAAAAAAGTGGGCAAGTCCTGGGGTTTGTTGGTGGGAATGGAGACATTAGTGCGCAGGTTCATATTTCTTTGAAAGTGCAGCCATAGTTAGATAGGATAGTGCAGAAGGTGATTTGCATCCTTGCTTTAATCTCGCAATACGTTGAACATTGAATTTAGGATGTATTGTTGCGGTGGTAAAGGTATTGGTGTGGCTACTTTAACATATTGCATTCAATTCTGATCTCCTTGCTAGCTAAAGGAAAATTGTTAACTGTAAAATGGAATGCTGGATTTGGAGAGGTTGAGGTCTAGGGTGAGGGTGATATACCAATGACTTTTATCCCTGGAGTGCAAGAGGATGAAGGGTGACCTTTTGAGGGGCATGGATATGATGGGAGATAATGTCACATTCCCACTGCAGGAGAGTGCAAAACAAGAGAATATAGCCTTAAGGAGGGAGGATAAAGATATAAAGTGGAGCTGATTGGTAACATTCCATGCAGAGGGTGGTGCATGTATAAAATAAGCTGCCAGAGGAAGTACTGGAAGTGCGTACAATTCCTACATTTTAAGGCTTTCTGGATGAGAACATGAATATTAAGCGCTTACAGTGAGATATGGGCCAAATACTGGCCAATAGGAGTGGAACAGTTTAGGATATCTGGTCGGTGTTCTTCTGTTGGACCAAAGGTCTCTTTCCATGCTGTTGGAGTCTGTTTCCATTATGATGTGACTCTCACATTCTGCCATTCTGGAAATGCGTGTGGAATTCATGATCAGACATTATAGCACTGCTGAACAAGTCGGACATCAGAGTGAATCCCACGTGATAGAGTAATGTTTTGAAAATCTTTCTTCTTGATTTTATGCGTGGGTTAAACGTTCAACGAACTGGGAACATGCTATGAATACACTTTTGGTAACAGAGGACAGATATTTGCTATGGAAATTGAAGATTTGCTGGCCATGTATCGTCAGTTCGCATTTACTGGAGCGATTTAATGATGAACATCAGAAAGGAAAATATAACCTATTTATCCAACTGGTAGACCTGCAGAAACTCAGAGGTCAGTTAAAAAAATCCCTCTTTCACCATCAGCAACTGGTATGTATTCAATTCATCTCCTTTCAGGAAATTCTTGTGTTCCCTCTCGTAATCTTATTCAGTAAATGTCTCTCCCTAATTATTGAAACAAGTTCATACACAGTTCAATCTCACTTCACATGGGCCTTAGTAAATGTTTAGTCGAAAAATGTGTGCATACCATCCGAAAACACCATTTGGAGCTTTCCCCTCGGTGCCTTCTAAGCACCTCTAGACTACTGCATTATCATGAAGCCAGAGTGTTCTACTGCCACATTACTATTCTATCACAGAGAATCTTCCTCTGGCCCCTATCCTTCACACATGCAGATTGCAAAACACACGGAATGGAAACTGTTAGGAAACTAGGCGCCTGCTTAGCATTAAGCAGTATTGACTTCTTTTAGATGCTGCACCAACGGAATTTTCAAAATTACCTGAAGAAAAGCAAGCTTGACATTCGGAAAACTGAAAATTCAGTTCGATGTTCCTCCGCTGTCAGGCCAAGTCTTAAACACCATAAGTGCATGTATTCAAACTTCATAAGAGAAGACAAAACAAGTATAGCTCTAAGGCTCATCAGCAACCCGTCTCATCTGAATTTCTTTGGATATCTATCCGCATGTTGCGCCTTTGCTGTGTTGATCTTGGAATCTGACATCAGCTGAGAATGGCCTTCTTACGTCTGAATAATATAAAAATCTGATTATCGTGTACTCATTATTTGGCTTTGAAGCCATTCAGAATAAAATAAGCTCAAATGCAAGGACAAAAAACTGTGAGATATCTTCTTACATTCCCACCAATATGTGAAATTGAAAGTGAGCATCAAATATAGGTGGTGGGGGGTAGTGTGTGCAAACAACAAGGAGCATTCTCAGGAATACCTGTGAATCCCGATAGGAATCATAAGTAGTTGAAATAAGGAGCGACCAGCATATCGTGAGACAAGAGTGGGAATAAGTTGCGAATCTCAGATGGACGGGAAGATTATTTTAAATAATTTCATAAGAATGTCAAACCATGCATGGAGTCATAGAATTATCGAATACTAAATCACAGAGACAGGCGCATTGACAGAACTGGTCCATGCAAATGAAAACCTCATTTCCCTGCACTTGTTCCACGAACTTCTAAACCTTTTCCATCCATGTATTTGTCCACATGCCTTCTAAATTTATAAGTGTACCCGCTTCAACAACTTGAGCTGGCAGCACCTTCCATATGCTTACCACACTCTGCATAAGAAGTGCCCCACAGGTTCGCTTTCATTCTTCCCACTCTAACCTTAAACTGATGCCCTCTTGGCCTCTTTCCCTAATCATTGGACAAAGACTGAGTGCGTTCACTCTATCCATGCCTCTCATGCTCTTATATATATATCTATAAGATCCCTCGTCAATGTCCAACACACGAAAATAGAAGTTAAGCATGTCCAAACCTTTCTATATAACTCAGAGCGTTGAGTGCTGGCAACATCGATTATTTTTTCCATACTCTTTCCATTTTAATAATATCCTTCCAATAGCCAGCTGAGCAAAAGTGAACACAACACTTTAAGTAGTGCCTCACCAACATCCTGCACAACTGCAACAAAATTTCTCAACTACCGTACTTAGAGCCTTGTCTATTGAAAACCAGTGTGCCAAAAGTTTTCTTCACTGCTCAGTCTAACTGTGTACGTCCCTTTATTCCACTACACTCCGTAAGACTCTGCTATGCAGCATGAAAGACTACTTTGATTTGAATTTCCAAAATATAATACCTAAACGTATCTATACTAAACTACATTAGTCATTTCCCTACGCACTTCCACAGCAGATTTATCTCCTGCTGCAATTTAAGACAGCCTTCCTTTGTGTTTACGCTATTACTCAGTGTCGTGTGCAAGCTCATGCCTTGTACATTCTGATCCAAATCACCAATATACGTAACAAACAGCAATGTCACTAGCACCAACCCCTGATACACTCTGCTCGCGACAGGCCCACAGTCCAAGTGTCATTCCACTGCTTCCTACCATCAACTAATTGCATATGCAATTTTCTAACTCGCCTTGGATTCCACGCAAACTAAATTTCCGGAACAGACTACTTTCTGGAACCTTATCAAAAACCTTTGAGAAATCCTTATACATCACATCTGCCACCATGCCCTCTTGATTCTTCCTCAACGCTTCAACAAATAACTCGAACAAATTAGTGATATATGATCTCCCATGTACGAAGTCATGCTCACTGATCCTAATCAACCACAGTTTTTGCAAATGCATGTACATTGAAATTCGCACAATATTCTAAGCATCTTAGCCACCACAGATAATCGGCAACAGTTTTTGTGGAGTTTGCACGATCCACCCATTTCAACGTAGACTTATGCTGGTTCCCCGGTTTCCTTCCACAACCCAAAGTTGTTGATGTTGTGTAGATTGGAAATGCTTAATTGTGCATTCTCTTCAGAGATTTGCAGGTTTAGTGCATCAACCATGGGAAATGTACAGTGAAATGGAAGCGGAAAACATCTGAGTGGGATGTTCTTCGGAGATCAGTGTGAATTTACTGCACTGGCTCCCTGCAGGGATTCTGTTCTATGGAATATTCGTTATTGAGTAACAAATGGCAAAGGGTGATAATCAATGCACCATTTAATATATGGCCATCAGTGCATCATGCAAAGAGGTGTACCAGAGCATCTGAGGAGCTGAGACAGAGCTCAGACAGAGCAAGATTTAATGCGAAGGTTTTGCTCAAGGCTTGACAACATAAGCCAAAACTGATGTTTGGGTTATGAGTGAGTCATTGAAGGTTCGGAGACGTTATTTTTTTCAAGGTGCAACAGTTCACTTATATGCACATGTTAGATCCATAGATCATATGGCTGTAAGGCGTAAGAGCCCCACGATGACTCATCTCGACGCTACGTTTGACCGTCAGCTCAACGCAACATTGACCAATCAGAATGTAATCAATTAACATTCATAGAACGCCAAATGTCAACACGTCTGCAACAATACAACAACCCCTTAACTATTATCAATCACATTCCAAACAGACATCCCTGTTATCATGAAACCTCTCAACACTGCCTCAATATTTATGGTTGTTGAATGGTGGTCGTGATGTTTTTTTTTTATTCAGTCCTGTGTTATGAGCGTCTCTGGATTTATTGCCCGTTGCAATTTGCGTTAAAAACGTAGTCTAATGAGCGAACTTCATATAACGTAGCCGTCCAAGTCGAGTACAGAAAAGCACACAGCTGTTAGGGACCAAGTTCCAGGATAATACTGCATCAACACGAAAGGAGCGGCACTAAAATTACAAATAGGGTTGGTGTGTGATGCGGAGCTTTTGCAGAAGTAACATTCTAAAGTGACTTCTCCCGCTGTCGCTCCAGAGCGTAATGGTTAACATTTTCGAATGTGCAGGCAAAGAGGTCGTGAATTTTTGAAGTGTACTTTGAAGATGGTACAAAGTTTCGATAGTAAACGTTGATAGTGCCAATTCTGAATTTTTCTGTATATTTTGCGAGTCATTCAAGATTTTTGGATATGTTGCAAGTCATTCAGAATTATTGATTTTGTCAAATTTCCTGGTTGTTGTTGCAGCTTCATTCATCGATGTTTGGCACTAATTTCATGGAATCCTACAACTCTCACAGTGTGGAAACAGGGCATTGGTTCAACAAGTCCATGCTGATCCTCCGAAGAATAGCCAGACACCTTATATTTCCCATGATAAATGAAACTGCCTTACGCACTCCTGAACATTATGGCCAGGTTCAGCATGGCCAATTCACCTCACTGCAGATATTTGGATTATGCGAGGAAACCAGAGCACATGGGGGAAACCCATGCAAACACAGGGAAAAATGTGCAAACTCCGCACAGAAAGCCGACCGCAGTTTGGATTCGATCTCGGTTTCGTGGAGCTGTGAGGCAGCAGTGCTAAACACTAAGCAAGGCTTCCACAATTGATTTGTGACTTATCAAATTGTGGACAGACATTGAGGGATTTCAAGTATCTTCACTGCTCTTGTAGACACGTATATTTAAATAACTTAGCTGAGATCAGATTCTGCTCAATGATAACCAGTATTGGATGAAACGGTGGCTTATTCATTAGTCCTGCTGCTCACATCTGCAGTGTCTTTTACTCAATTGCATTCCCAGACAGCTCTCTGTGATGGAATCTGTGATATATGTGTGGGTTCTGCCGGGTGCTCCGGTTTCCTTCTACAGTCCAAAAATGTACAAGTTCAGTTGATTGGCAATGATAAATTGTGGATAATCTTCAGGGAATTGTGGGCGAGGTGCGTCAGCAGCATGAAGTGTCAGGTTACCAGAAAAGAGGATGCTTCTGGGTGGGGTGCTCTTCAAGGAATTCATGTGGACTTGTTGGGTGGAGTGACATATTTCCAGCTGGAAGGATTCGTTCTGTGAAAGTTCACTATTGTGCTGGAAACAGCAGAAGCAGATACTCAGTGGAAGACTTATTATGTTTTCACAAGGGTAACCACCAGTCGATCAGATAATGTTGTGCACCGGGCCCCCCGAGGAAATCAGATAGAATACAACTAGAACAATATTGAAATGCGAAATTTTATTCCATTCTGGGCAATATAACCGAAATATCGTAAGTAATTCAAAGATCATAGACATTTTTTTTCCAAGTTGAGACAGTTCACTTATATGTACAAATCAGACACTTAGATCATAAGACCATAAGACATCAGAGCAGACCTAAACAATTCGGTCACTTCGTGTCTGTTCCACGATTTGGCTGTTGCGTTCCTCAATTCCATTCTACTTTTATTTCTCACCTTGATCCCCTTAATTGCCAAGAACCTTTCTGTCTCAGTTTCAAATGCATGCAATAAATAGGCCATCACAACCTTCTATGGCAATGATTTCAGTGGCACATTTTAACCATGCTCTGGCTGAAGAAAACTCTCGCCATCTCAGTTTGGAAGGATTGCCTTTCATTCTGAAGCTCAGCGATTGAGTTCTTGCCTCTCCGAATTCTTGAAAATCTCCTTCACGTCCACTCTGTCCAGGCCTCTTAGTATTCCGTAATTTCCAACCAAACGCCACCCATACAGCATATCTCCATCGTGTACAGACCAAGAGTGCTCAACACGTCCTCATACGACAAGCTGTTCCTTCACGGCGTCATTAAAGTAAAATTCCTCCAGGTTCCCATCAATTACGGCACATACTGTCGAAAGAAATCAAAAACTTAACACAAATGCGATCTGAACAGTGCTTTATCCAACGTTATCAGTACGCTCTGCTCTTGTCTTCTCGCCCTCTTACAATGAATTATCAAATTGCATTTGCTTTCTTGACTTTCAGCAGACCCTGCATATTAACCATAAGAGAGTACTGAATTTGAACTCTTCAGTCCCTTTGGTCACAATACTTCAGAATTCTTTCCCCATTTCGAAATTATTCTAGACTTCTATTCTTTATACCCATGTGGAAAACGTTACAATTGTTCACAAAATTTTCCATCTACCGGTTGCTCGTCCAAGTCCTTCTGCACCCTGAATGGATCTGTCCCTACACTTATCATTGTTCCATTTGCACATTTAGCATCAAAGGTCTTCACAATTACTTTATCAAGAATGAGAAGGTACAACAATAATGGTTTTGTTCCCAAGAATGACTCTGACAGAACTCCACTATTCTCCAGTTGCCATTCTGGAAATTCTATCTACCCCCGCCAGTCAATTGATGGCTTATCCAGCCACTACCTTGCTCTAACAACATGGGCTTCTATCTAATTGAGTAGACTCCTGAACGGTAAATAGTCAAAGGCTTCTGAAAATCCAGAGATCATGCTCACTGGCTGTCCTTTATGTAAATCTTTTGATCCTTCCAGAAATAATTCTAATAGATCTGTCAAGAATTACCTTCCCTAGCGAAACTGTGATAACGTAGCCTTATTTTACCAGACACTTTCAAGTACTCCCCCACCTCATCATCAGTAAAAGGCTCTAAAATGTGAGCAACCTGATGTCACGCTAACCGATTTCCTGTTTTCTGCTTCCCTCCTTTCATAAACACAACTGCTACATTAATCGTTTTACGATCAAGTGGCACTCACATTGACACCACTGCTTCCAGAAATATCGCCATCAGTGCCTCAGCAACTTCCTCGGCTATCTCATGTGCATGTCTATTATGCAATGCGTCTGGTACTTGGGATTTAACTACCATCAGAATTTTTAGAGATGACCAGAACGCATTTCTGCCCTCTGACTGTCGTGAAGTTCCGCTTTGTTGCTGGTGTTTTCGAACGTGAAATCTAATGCAGAAGCCTATCATTGCCTCTGTTGTTTCTTTATTCCATATTACAAATTTTCTATCTACATTTTTCAGTGACTCACTTTTGTTTCCCTCTCTTTCATTTTACATATTGAAAACTCTTGAAATTCCCTTTTTCCATTACTAAGTGGCTTGGGCATGCGTGCCATGTTATTTCACATTTAATGCTTATGAGTTACCCTCTGCTGGTTTTTGAAAGTTTCCAAATTGTGTAACTTCCTACTAACCTCTAACATAATATATTCTTCATTTGCTTGATACTGTCGCTGGCTTCTGTCATGAGCTATATTTGACTTATCCTGCCATTAGACTGTTTCTAATGCTTTCAGAATAATTTCTCCAACATTGTCCACAGAAATGCATGCCATTGCAGCTCTACTGTCTTTTTGTGCTGATATTGATTTCCAATTAATTCTGGTCAGCTGCTCCCTCGTGTATTTTCGTTACTTTTGCAAAATTGTAACGCTGCTCCATCCGAGTCTAGTTTCTCACTTTCAATTTGAATTCGATCATCATACAGTCACTTCCCCTCAGCGTTCCTTCAACTTAAATTGTATATTCAGAATTCCTCATGAGAAATCCATCAATGTGTGTTTTACAGTGTGTCTACCTTAAGCTTACCCAATGGTAGTCTGCCTTCAGCACTCGCAATATTGGATCTTTTGTTCGTTATCATTGAGATCATACTGAACAAAATCAGGATTGAATATTTCTCACCAGTTTACCTGGACATCACTCTAGTGCGTAATATTCACTAAGTCCTGTGTCGGGTAGTAATAGAGTGTTCTGGCTGGTTCACCATAACTTTCACCTACGATCAAATGTCATCATTTGCTGTGAAAAGTTAAAATTCAAATACTGCATTGAGAAAACTGCAACTGTGTTTATAGCAACAACCAGCAGTCTGTTCTATTTTTTAAAAAGAAATCATCCACTTTAGATTGAACCTTATGAGATCATTAACAATATATCATGATACTGTTCAAATAGAGATCCATATTATGATGACCTTGTTCGGAGAGGATCTAACAACTTTGAGGGATTCCGAACCCCAATACTTCCATTTTGATTAATTCTGTTCCTAAATGCTGTGAAAATTAACCACATTCTCGTGGCCAGTCGTGTCCGTAAGGGACTGAAGGGTCAGAGGAAAAGAGATAATTCCAGTGGTCCAGAGATGGAGAGCAGAAGGCAATGCTTAAAATTATTATTTGCCAAATGTGGTATATTTATGCTGCTGTGTATCTTATATGACTTTGATATTGCTGAACCGATAAATGGTGATGGTGAGTATACATTCGATCAAGTTGCATATTTGAATTGGAATTGGAATTTGAATTGCGGCCCAAACACCACTTTCCATGTGGCATCTCTCCCCAGGTTCAAACTGAAGGAGAGGAACCCACTTGAAGTAATTTTTTTCCAAAAACTGATTATTGAACGACTACCAAGCAAAGCAAATGAGAGCGAATCTGAAAGTGAGAGAGGAAGTGGAGCATGGTTTACAAATTTCACGTTGGATGACTCCATAACTGCCAAAGTGATCGTAAAAATTGAAAATGCGTAACATAAAGCTCCAAAACCGAAATTAAACATCGACACTGGTCGACTGATACCATACAATTGGGGGTCGAGGGGAAAAAAAGAGAACAATTGCGTGAAGACCTGAAGTAAATGATCAGCCACGACAATGACAGCAGAATGGAGGCAATAAGACACATACAGAGACTGGATTGACATAAATATATCGGAAATTTGAGCGGCAGGACGCTATTTAGTCTCTTGAGCCTACTTTGCCATTCATTGAGATCAAGCCAGACGAATTGCATCTAAACCGATTTGTTGCGTCATCCCTTATCAGTTGCTCTTGAAAGCTGTGGAAATTGAACACTTCCAGCCTTGCACTGAAATTAATTGACAGCTGAAATTAACAAGAGTAGTCAGATTTGTAAAACTTGAGCTGAGCACAAGATCTGACCATCGGCTGATCAGATGTAAACAGGCAGGATGGCAGTCAGCATGCCTTGTGCAGGGTAGCTCGCCTTGCCTCAGAATCTGTCAAAGTATGAGTGACAAAGAACTCGTCAATTCCAGTTTTTTTGTAAAAGTCAATTTATTCTTTAACCCTAAAAGTGAACATTGAACAAAACTATTTAAGACTCGAAGCCCATTTCTCTTGACTAATTGTTATCGGCCTGCAACTCTACAACAATACCCTTTTTGCCAATAATCATGTATTTAAATTATATCAACTACACTTCAAAATCACACAGTGGCTGTCATTGTCAGTTTCCATCTCCCTCTAGCTGTAGGTCTCCTTGGGTAGTCTTCGATATTTTCGTGCAAAGATGATTCATAAGGTAAAGGAACTTCAATAGGGAATGTTTTGCGCACAGTTACTCTATCGATGACAGTTCGTCTCACTCTCTCTAAATGTCAAAACGTCTGATTCTTTAATCCCCACGCATTGGATCGCATCAGTGTATGATATTGGCAAAATACTAAATTCAAAATAGTCAGTTATTAGTTTCCTGGGGCATAATCTAAATTGATTTTTTTTTCCAATTCGAATTGTTATAAAAACAACAACCGAAACTCGGGTATTTGTTTCACAATGAAATGTCATTTATTTTCAAATTTCCAGTACACTCTGATACTGCTAGCCAGCCATCTGATAGGTACCTGCAAGTTCGCATTGACAAACAGCCTTCACTATCTTTTAAAGATGCATTTGACGCCTGCAACTTTATAACACGTCCCCCCTTAAGAAAAAGAAACCATTATATTGAAAAGATTATTTATTTTTCTATTTTTAACCACCATTACAAGGAAATATGGAGGGCCTTAATGTAATCTTAGATTAATTTCTGCACGCGTGCGCACGCGCGCACACACACACACACACGTACACATGCGCGCACACACAAAATATATATAACATTGCTCTCCGTTCAATATTTTCAATAGTTTAACTGTTAAATCAGCAATGACGCATCCATAAACAAATTGTGACGAGTCACAATATGTACAATGTCTCAGCTAAGAGTCTGTAATAAAAGACTCTAACGAAGTAGAATCATATTCTTGTCTTTAAATCGTTCCAAGAATGTAAAAAATATTTTAATCTGGCACATCATTTGTTACATAAGCATTAAAATGTTGTAAGGTCAGTACGAAACACAATAATTATTTTTTTCGATGGTAGAGTACTTTCTCTGGTTCGTGTTGAGTTTCTTGAGTCGTAAACAACTGCCATTCAATTCTATCATGATCTTCGAATAGCAGTACAGCTCCAATGCTTATGTCATTTGCATTGACTGCAACTTTGAAGGGTTTCAAAAACATTGGTGAAGCGAAAACCTGTCCTGTGATTAATACTGTTTTTAGATTATGAAACGCCTTTTTGCAATGTTGTGTCCACCGAAATGTTGCGTTCTTTTTTGGGAGATCTTTTAACAGTGCCACGCAGCAGCTGAAGTTCGGAACAAATTTCCGATAGAATCCACTTAGTCCCAAAAATCAAAGCACCATTTTCTTCGAGGTTGGTCGTGGCAATTCCTCCATGACATTCGTCTTTGCATTCGTTGGTGTCAAACTTTCATGGACGATATTATGTATCATGAACCTCTCCTCTGCTTTCGCGAATTCTGTTTCCTTTCATTTTATTACGAGTTTTGCTTCTCTTAATCGTCCATAGAGCCATGACAACTGCAGCATGTGATGTCCCCATGACTCACTAATGATCACTACATCATCCAGGTAGACTGCACAGTTTATTAACCCAGCCAAAACTCTGGAATGTGGTTGGTGCATTTTTCACTCCAACGTGCGTCACTTTGAATAGATATAACCAATTTGGGGTATCAAATGCTGAAACCTCTTTGGATTTCTCTGATAAAGGTATCTGCCAATAACTACGCAGAAGCTCTCACTCCTGATGTAATTGGTTTGTCCAATTTTCTCTATAAAGTCGTCCAACTTTAGTACTGGACATGAGTTCTATTTAGTTAAGGCATTGGCCTTCCACAAGTCCACAAAATAATAGTGAGTCCTGACAGGTTTCACACTCGATCGGCGAACTCCATTCATTCTGACCCAGTTCGGTGATGTTTTCATTGAGCTCGCCTCTAAATCCTTCCACATTTGTGTGGCTTTGAAAAGATTAATCCTGTTGGGGAGTTGTTTTTATCGGAACAGCATTCCATACTTCTACCCCATGCACAATAGAATTAGTCCGCCCCATGTTATTCCTGCAACTGTCCTCATATTGCTAGCGAGAAATTTTGACACCTCACTCTCAACAAGAGACATGCTAGTGGATTGGAAGGAGGCGAATTTTGTTCCACTTTTCAAGGAGGGTTACAGGGGGATCCCTGGCAAATACAGATCAGTCAGTCTCACGTCTGGAGTCAGGAAAGATATGGAAAGAGTTCTGAGGAATAGGATTTATGACTATTTGTCAAATCATAGTGTGATTAACGGCAGTCAGCATGGCTTTGTGGGGACATGTCATGCCTCACAAATGCATCGAATACGTTGCCAGCTGAGGTGGTGGAAGCGAAGTCATTGCGGTCATTAAAGCGACTGCTTGGCACGTGCATGGATAGCAGTGATTTGAGGGAGGTGTAGTTTACGTTATTATATTTTACATTACGATTAACTCTCGGTACAACATCGTGGGCCTAAGGACCTGGGCTGTGTTGTACTTTTCTATGTTCTATGTTCTATGCTACTCTCTTTCAACGGGTTTTTTT
>NC_057717.1:61465198-61512161 GCF_004010195.1 Chiloscyllium plagiosum | reverse complement strand
AATGTTGGGCCTATCATTCCAGCGATCATCTCTGTGAATCTTCGCTGTACATGCTCTCGTGTCAGTATGTCCTTCCTGAGGTGTGGGCCCAAAATAGGACACAGTATTCTAAATGGGGTCCAACTAGAGCTTTGTAAAATCTTCGTAGCAATTCTCTGCTTTTACATTCGAATCCACTCGAAATACATGGCAAGAATACATTTGTTTTCTTAACCACGGACTCAATGAGCAAGTCAATCTTCATAGAACACTGTTCTAGCACTCCCAGATCCCTTTGCCCATTGTTCTAAGAATTTTCTCACCGTTTATTAAATAGTCCTTGCCTGTGTTCTTTTTTCGAAAGTGCAAGGCATCGCATTGTCTCACGTTAAATTTCATAAGTTATTTCTTGTACCATTCTCCCGAACTGTCTAAACCTTTCCGAAGCCTGCCTACCTTCTCAGAATTACCTGAATGTCACCTAACTTTGTATCATCTACGAAGTTCGCCAGTATGACACAAGCCTCTGCATCCAGAAGCTGGAAACCAAACACTGAACCCTTCATCTTTATTAGACAGTTTTCCTGACTCAACGTTTCTTTTCAATTTGATAGGGATCACTAAATCTGGCTTTAGAGTGATCTGTTACAACTGGATATACGTCGTCCCCACAGGACGTATATGCCCCCTGTGCCTTTCTAAGATGTGCCCACTTCAGGTGCTGTTTAGCTAACTCACCGAACCGAATTTTATCTCTACCTCACCTCCGATACATAACTCATGTCCGAGGTCTCCTAATTTGGCCATATACATTTCTCCATAATTATTTTCAAAGGCCCTGTCACCCCATGTCCGAATATTATGACAAACGACATAAACTTATTCGATCTGTTTTGGGGCATCTCCAATGGCAAACAATGCAAATATGATACTTTTATCTCAACCATTCGGGTAATCATGGCAGTCTGCTTTTAACACGGTCTTCAGGGTCTGATGCCACCCTGCTAAAGCTCCCTGCGATTCAGAATGGAACGCACCTGTTTTAAAGTACTGTTTTCTTAAGTCATCCGCTATTTCGTCAGACAGCCAAGCAGTCAAACTTTTCCTTAGTTTAATTGAATATCTCTGTATAGCCCTTACCACGTGAAGAAAGCATTTATTCCTCGACCATTATTTTTATCTTCTTCTTCCATAATGGAGTTGCCTCCGCAAATCTGGTAGCAACTTCCATAATGTTTAACGAAAACTGGTTCCCTCTTCTCATTTGAGGAGGGGATGTGCAAAGTTAGTCATGAGCTGCATGAAAGCATATTCGAGTGAGGGAATTGGCAATGAAGTTTCTGCTTTTATTACTGCTGTGGCTTACCTCCCATTTGGAACATATGACATGCGTGGCTAATGTTAATTACAGCTTAACTGCATTCCAGGCATATTCGAGTGAGGGAATTGGCAATGAAGTTTCTGCTTTTATTACTGCTGTGGCTTACCTCCCATTTGGAACATATGACATGCGTGGCTAATGTTAATTACAGCTTAACTGCATTCCAGGCAAAGAGAAATGTTTTCGTACCTCGGTCTGAGTCTTACTTCCACAAAGGTGACCTCCTACTGGTAATTTATGTGTTATCCATAATACGTCCTGTGTTGCTATCGGGAACGCAATCTTTTGCATTTCTGCGCAGTTCTCCTCTGCACTCTTCTGCTGTGGTCTTCATTTTAAAATGATAACCATCAATAATAAACACTGACTCCTTTTCTGCATATGCATAACATATATATCTGTGATTGTCTCGTCTTTCTGTTGTAAGTCCATTTGCCTTTCGTTTAATCACTTCTGCCTGACCATCTGCTATTTCCAGTTTTCCTGAACCATTTAATCAAAGAGTGTATCCGCGAACTGAACCTCAAATTCTTCGTCTTTCTCTTCAAAATTCTACTTCGTGCTGTGACTGATGATAGTGGGATCGTTTTACTACGCAGTCTGAAAAAATTCCAGGGTACTTACGTTTTAACTCTTCAGTTCCCTGGTATCCGCTGGTGTCTCCACAACAGTGGTGGCACTCCCACCTTGGATACTGCTCAATAGTTCCAAAGAAAAAAATGTATTCCTGGAACTGACACTAGAACTTGTCTTGCATTGGCTTTCCAACCTGATCTTACAATGTAAAACATTAAAATATTGTCCATCTATCCCACAAATTACCGTTCTCTTGGGTGACATGTCAGAAGGTGTACAAAAACGCTCGTCTCTAGATCCTGTATCTCTCAAAATTATAACATATTTCCGTTCTCTCTGTGTTCTTTCTCGGTGAACTTTACCAATGAGTCGAATTCTTTTCCATATTAGGCACTCACTCCATACCCAGGCCCTACATCGGCTGTGCACCGTCCAGCAGCTCCAAAACTTTACTTGCGATTTTCTTACTTCTCTCACTAATGCCACTGGCTTAGCCTTTTGCATCGCATCTTTTCCGAATGTGGCTTACTTTGATAACCAGTACTGTGAATTCATTCGTCCTCCTTTACCTCTGTGGAAACACCCGCAGCATATCACTTCCTTTTCCTCCTCTTGGGCTTCTGTGTTAATCTGTTGGAGACGAGTGCCAGAGTGTTTTGTAGTATGAGATCTCCACTTCTCCAAATTTCTATCCCTTACTGGATGGATTTCTTGTCGAAAGCTAAACCTTGCCTTATGCATCAATGCATATTCATCTGCCATTTATGCTGCTATTCTCGCTTATTGATTATTGTTCATTCACACAAATTCTTGTCATCTCTGGAAGTGACTTATTAAATCTCCTCCAGCAGATTCATCTCTCTGATTCCCACGTAGGCCTTGGCTATTTTAACTACGGCGCCATATATCAAAATTATTATCTTTAATTCTTTCGAACTCAACATAGGTCTGATCTTGTTCCTTCCTTACCTTTCTAAAGGCTGCTTCTGGTACAAATTCATAAGTAATCAAAAACAGACTACTTGATATCTTCATAATCACTTGACCCCTCGGCTGACCTCACTCGCTCTGCCTACCAACTTAGTCTGAAAGAGCATTTCTCACAATTTCAACACTCCAAATGCCTAGTCAATTATTCAAATGAAATAAAGAAGGCTTCTACATATTTTGTATTGAAGTGTGGAAGCGTTTTAACATATTTGTGTATATCACTACCTTCTCTCTTCATTTCCACCTAGTTAACTTGACTTCCCTGGATATGATGCAAATTCTGAAGTTCAAATTCTCTCTCCTTTTCTCTTTATTTTCTCTTTACTCCTTTTTCTCTTTCTTCGATGTTCCTTTGATCAGTTCAGAACCTTCTCTTTTTTCCTCTTTACACTATTTTGTCTTCTCGCACTCTTTGCGCCTCTTCTCTCTCTTTCTCTCTCTTCCATCCCTTTCTCTTTGTCTCTCTCTCTTTCCTTTCTTTATCTTCTAACTCCATTTTCTGAACTTGTAATTTAAGTTGTTTTCTAACTCTATGGCACTTGTATATTTTTCTGACGCACCTTCGTGTTTGATTAACTCAGCTTTACTTTAGTTCTTGGTTAAACCAACCTCTAACCTCTTTGCTCGTGGAGTCTTTTCTGTCTTTCTGAACTTCCCCATCTAATTTGCGAATAGTCTTCACATCCCAGAGCCACTTTAGCAATCTTAAGAGCCATTTCTCTCACTTTTATATGAACCAAACACAAGTAACCGAATTTAAACTCTCACCTTCACTTTGTTTTAAAGATCTGGACCACTAATTGGCATGTGTTTAAATTTGTTGGGATCGTTCCAAACAAAAATCAATCTAAATCTGTCCCAATCCAGGTTGGATTTGTCTACAATCGTAGAAATCATTGAGTCGAACCCCAAATTGTTTCGACACGGCGGCGAACACTTCTGCTAATTAAAGCAATCATAAGACCATAAGACATAGGTGTGGAAGTAAGGCCATTCGGCCCATCGTGTCCACTCCGCCATTCAATCATGGCTGATGCGCATTTCAGCTCCACTTGCCAGCGTTCTCCCCGTCTCCCTTAATTCCTCTAGACAACAAGAATCTATCAATCTCGGCCTTGAAGACATTTAGCGTCCCGGCTTCCACTGCACTCCGTGGCAATGAATTCCACAGGCCCACCACTTTCTGGCTGAAGAAATGTCTCCGCATTTCTGTTCTGAAGTGACCCCCTCTAATTCTAAGGCTGTGTCCACGGGTCCTAGTCTCTTCGTTTAACTGAAACAATTTCCTAGCATCCACCTTTTCCAAGCCATGTATTATTTTGTACGTCTCTATTAAGTCTCCCCTTAATCTTTTAAACTCCAACGAATACAATCCCAGTATCCTCAGCCGTTCCTCATATGTTAGACCTGTCATTCCAGGGATCATCCGTGTGAATCTCCGCTGGACACGTTCCTGTGCCAGTATGTCCTTCCTGAGGTGTGGGGGCCAAAACTGGACACAGTACTCCAAATGGGGCCTAACCAGAGCTTTATAATGTCTTAGTGGTACATCTCTGCTTTTATATTCCAACCCTCTTGCGATAAGAGACAACATTGCATTCGCTTTCTTAATCATGGACTCAACCTGCATGTTTACCTTTAGAGAATCCTCGACTAGCACTCCCAGATCCCTTTGTGCTTTGGCTTTATTAATTTTCTCACCATTTAGAAAGTAGTCTATGCTTTTATTCTTTTTGCCAAAGTGCAAGACCTCGCACTTGCTCACGTTAAATTCCATCAGCCATTTCCTGGACCGCTCTCCCAACCTGTCTAGATCCTTCTGTAGCCTCCCCACTTCCTCAGTACTACTTGCCTGTCCACCTAACTTCGTATCATCAGCAAACTTCGCTAGAATGCCCCCGGTTCCCTCATCCAAATCATTAATATATAATGCGAACAGCTGTGGCCCCAGCACCGAACCCTGCGGGACACCGCTCGTCACCGGCTGCCATTCTGAAAAAGAACCTTTTATCCCAACTCTCTGCCTTCTGTTAGACAGCCAATCCTCAATCCATCCCAGCATCTCACCTCGAACACCATGGGCCCTTACCTTGCTCAGCAGCCTCCCGTGTGGCACCTTATGAAAGGCCTTTTGAAAGTCTAGATAGACCACATCCACTGGGTTTCCCTGGTCTAACCTACTTGTTACCTCTTCAAAAAATTCCAAAAGGTTTGTCAGGCATGACCTCCCTTTACTAAATCCATGTTGACTTGTTCTAATCAGACGCTGCTCTTCCAAGAATTTAGAAACCTCATCCTTAATGATGGATTCTAGAATTTTACCAACAACCGAGGTTAAGCTGATTGGCCTATAATTTTCCATCTTTTGCCTTGATCCTTTCTTGAACAAGGGGGTTACAACAGCCATCTTCCAATCATCCGGGACCTTTCCTGACTCCAGTGACTCTTGAAAGATCTCAACCAATGCCTCTGCTATTTCCTCAGCCACCTCTCTCAGAACTCTAGGGTGTATCCCATCGGGGCCAGGAGATTTATCAATTTTAAGATTTTTTAACTTTTCTAGCACTATCTCTTTCGTAATGGCAACCATACTCAACTCAGCCCCATTCATCTGCCATTTATGCTGCTATTCTCGCTTATTGACTATTGTTCAACCACACAAATTCTTGTCATCTCTGGAAGTGACATATGAAATCTCCTCCAGCAGATTCATCTCTCTAATTCCATCGTAGGCCTTGGCTATTTTAACTACGGCGCCCATATAGCAAAATTATTATCTTTAATTCTTTCGAACTCAACATTGGTCTGATCTTGTTCCTTCCTTACATTTCTAAAGGGCTGCCTTTGGTACAAATTCATAAGTAATCAAAAACAGACTACTTGATATCTTCATAATCACTTGACCCCTCGGCTGACCTCACTCGCTCTGCCTACCAACTTAGTCTGAAAGAGCATTTCTCACAATTTCAACACTCCAAATGCCTAGTCAATTATTCAAATGAAATAAAGAAGGCTTCTACATATTTTGTATTGAAGTGTGGAAGCGTTTTAACATATTTGTGTATATCACTACCTTCTCTCTTCATTTCCACCTAGTTAACTTGACTTCCCTGGATATGATGCAAATTATGAAGTTCAAATTCTCTCTCCTTTTCTCTTTATTTTCTCTTTCCTCCTTTCTCTCTTTCTTCGATGTCTCTTTGATCAGTTCAGAACCTTCTCTTTTTCCTCTTTACACTGTTTTGTCTTCTCTCACTCTTTGCGCCTCTTCTCTCTCTTTCTCTCTCTTCCATCTCTTTCTCTTTGTCTCTCTCTCTCTTTCCTTTCTTTATCTTGTAACTCCATTTTCTGAACTTGTAATTTAAGTTGTTTTCTAACTCTATGGCACTTGTATATTTTTCTGACGCACCTTCGTGTTTGATTAACTCAGCTTTACTTTAGTTCTTGGTTAAACCAACCTCTAACCTCTTTGCTCGTGGAGTCTTTTCTGTCTTTCTGAACTTCCCCAACTAATTTGCGAATAGTCTTCACATCCCAGAGCCACTTTAGCAATCTTAAGAGCCATTTCTCTCACTTTTATATGAACCAAACACAAGTAACCGAATTTAAACTCTCACCTTCACTTTGTTTTAAAGATCTGGACCACTAATTGGCATGTGTTTAAATTTGTTGGGATCGTTCCAAACAAAAATCAATCTAAATCTGTCCCAATCCAGGTTGGATTTGTCTACAATCGTAGAAATCATTGAGTCGAACCCCAAATTGTTTCGACACGGCGGCGAACACTTCTGCTAATTAAAGCAATCATCCAGAAAACCTTATCTCACCTCATAATCTGGTAAAGTAGAGGTGACAGAGAACTCCTAAATTACAATGTAAAAAAAAAACAATTTGTTCTTTGACTATGAAAGTCAACATTAGACACCAACCATTTGTAACTAACCCTCTTTTTCTTATCTACTTTTATTATCTGCCATCAAACGCAAAATGATGCAAATAACGCCCATATTAAAGCTACTTCAAGCCTCAATTAGAGTTACGAGAACATTCCATAACAAAATCATAAGAACTGAGAAGAAGGCAACATAGATGAATAAGAATATGCATGAGGTTTAACACAGGATCAAAAGGGAGTAAGAACATTAGAGATCAAGAACGTAACAGCATAAGACAATACGATCATAGAAAAGGCAAATGGAGATTAAGGTTCCAAACATAAATCATACAAGAATAAAAAGCAGAAGAAAGTAAGTGTATAGGAGTAATACAAGAGAGTCAGAGAAACAGCTATGCTGTTGTCCGTCCAACAGCCTGTGTCCTATCGCCACACTGTTATGCTAGAAACGTCCTGTGAACCTATCCCCACTCTGTTCTCCGAGCAACGTCTTTTTAAAACCATTCCTGCTCTCTGCCGCAAGCAACACCATGTGGCCCAATCTCTACACTGTTTCAAAGAATAAAGAATACGGCAAATTACACGACAGGAGCAGGCCTTTCGACCCTCCAGGCCTCCGATGATCTAAATCCTCTGTAGAACCTGTCAGCTGTTTTCCAAGGATTTGTATGCCTCTGCTCCCAACCCATTCATGTATCTGTCGAGATATATCTTAAATGACGCCATCGTGCCCGCCTCTATGACCTCCGCTGGCAACACATTCCAGGTTCCCACCACCTTCTGCATAAAGAACGTTCCACGCATATTTCATAAAAACATTTCCCCTCTCACTTTGAACTCGTGAACACGATTAATGGAGCTCCCCATTCTGTGTAAAATCATTTTACTATCCACCATGTCTCTAACTCTCAAGATATGGTATACTTCGATCTCGACTCCACTCAACTTTTGTCTTTCTAATAAAAATAATCCAAATCTACTCAACCCGTCTTCATCGCTCGTGCTCTCCATACCAACAATATCCTGGTGGAACTCCTCTGCCCCTTGCCATTGCATCCATAACGTTTGATAATGCGGCGACGAGAACTGTATGCAGTATTCAAAACGTGGCCGAAATAAAGTCCAAAGAACTGAAATTTGATCCACCAACTTTTGTACTCAATACCCCGTCCAAAGTTTGCCATACAACTCCTTGGCCACTTCATCGACCTGCATTGCCAACTTCAGGGTACAAGGAACCTGAAAGCCCAGGTCTCTCTGAACAACAAATTTTCCCAGGGCTTTTCCATTTATCATGCATTTCGCTCTCGAATTAGATCTTCCAGAATGCATCACCTCGCATTTGCCTATATTGAACTCCTTCTCACACTTCTCTGGCCAAATCTCCAATCTATCTATATTCTGCTGCGTTCGCTGACAGTCCTCTTCGCTCTCTGCTGACAATCTTAGTGTCATCTGCAAACGTGCTAATCGTATCACCTATACCTTTCTCCAGATCATTTATGCATATCACAAACAACAGTGGTCTCAGCATGGATCCCAGTGGAACAACACTGGCCACAGTTATCCATTTTGAAAAAACTCCCTTCCACGACTACTTTGACTCCTGCTGTCCAGGAAGACAGTAGACCCTGGACTCCATGCAACTTCAATTTCTCCATCGTCCTACTACAGCGACCCTTATCAAACGCTTTACTGAAATGCATGCATATGACGTCGACAGCCCTTCCCTCATCAATTAACTTTGTTACCCCCTCAAGGTATACTGTTAATTTGGTAAGACATGACCTTCCCTGCAAAAAGCCATGCTGCCTATCACTTTAATCCGATCTTCTTCCAAATGATAACGCATTCTATCCCTCACTATCTTCTCCAGCAGCATCCCTACCACTGACACCAGGCTCATCACTCTACACTTATCTGAATTATCCTTGCAACACTTCTTAAGCAAGGGGAACATGTTAACAATTCTCCAGCCCTCTAGGATATCACCTGTGTTCATGGGTGCTGGAAAGACATCTGTGAAGGCCCCAGTTATTTTTGCTCTTGCCTCCCTCAGTAGCCTGGGCTGGATCCCAGCAAGACTGGGGAATCATCCACCTTAATGTCTTTTATAATACCCAATACCTATCCTCCCCACTCATGCCAACTTGCGTGAGAGTAATCAATCAGCGATTCCTAAACTCAACAACCATCATGTCACTCTCCTCGGTGAATACCGTTGCAAAGCACTCAATAAGAATCTCACCAATTTGCTCTCACTCCATTCAAAACTTCGCTCCTTTGTCCTTGAGTGTGCCAGCCCTTTCTCTAGTTTCCCTCTTGCTCCTTATACACGAATAAACGGTTTTGGGATTTTTCGTAACCCTGGTTCGCCGTCTTCAGTCCTCGTTGCAAATTAGTCCTAAATTCCCGATATGCTTCCAAAGCTTCGTCTGTTTTCCTTCACCTCGACCTCAGATATGCTTCAGTTTTCCTCTTAGCTGCTGTCACAATTTCACCTGTCATCCACGACCCAAAATCTTGCAATTTCTATCCCTCACTTTCATAGCGAAGTGTCTGTCCTGAACTCCAATCAATGTCTCTTTTAAAGTCTTCCAAATATTAAACGTGGATTTACCTTCAAACAGCTGCAGCCAACCAATTTTTCCTAGCTCCTGACGAATTTTGCGATAGTTGGTCTTCCCACAATTTAGCACTCTTCCTTTTGGACCACTCTCGACTTTGTCCAGAAGTATTCTAAAACCTTGGGGAAATTATTCATAATGCCCAAAGTAATCCCCTACCGAAACTTCAAACAACTGGCTGGGCTCATTCGACAGTCGATGTCCAATATAGCCCTTCCCGTGTTAAAATATTAACATACTGTTCGATAAAATCTTCCTGGATGCTCCTTACTAAACCTCTAACTCTAAGTGAATCCCAGTAGGGAAAATCAAACTCTCCCATTACGACCATCGTATTGCTCCTATATCTTTCCATAATCTGTTTCCATATTTGTACCTCTATCTCACGCTCACTGTTGGGAGGCCTGTCGTAAAACCCCAGCATTGTTACTGTACCCTTCTTATTTCTCTGTTCTGCTCATACTGCCTCACTGCACGAGTTCTCGCTGATGCTCTCCTTCAGCTTAGTTGTGATATTCTGAACAGTAAAGCAACTCCTCAAACCTTCTTAAATCTCTCTCTATTATACCTGAGACAGCAATATCGTATGCTACTTCGATGCCAATCTTGCCCATTCCTCAACCATGACGCAGTAACAACAATAACATCATACTCCCAGGTTCTAATCCAAGACTTACCTCCTACACTGCTCGCATGAAACCAAAATCACCTCAGACCACCTGTCGCTTCACATTAATCATCTGCTCCCTGCCTACAATTCCCCTCGGTCACACGGACCTCATTACCTAGTTCCTTACAGGCTTTCTTTCCAACCTCCTTACTGTCAACAAACCTCCTGATTTTGTTCTCACACCGCTGAAACATTCGGTTAAATCATTCCCAACAAAAGCACCCCCAAAGGAACTGCTCCAGTCCGGCCTCGGGGTAGACCATCTAATTTGTAATTGTTTCACCTCCCCGAAAACCAATACTAATGTCCCAAACATCTGAACCCCTTCCTAATTTATCATTTCACAAGCCACGCATTCATCCTGATTATTATCGCATTTCTTACGGCTTGGAACGAATTACCAGGGGAAAGCAGTGGGGCACAGAGCTCTGGCACAGAGTCCGTCCCTGATGCTCAGACGGGAAGGGAGAAGGGGAACAGAGCAGTCGCCATTGGGGACTCCATGGTTAGGGGGACAGATAGGAGGTTCTGTGGGGACGAGAGAAACTCACGGTTGGTCTATTGCCTCCCAGGTGCTAGGGTTCGTGATGTATCTGATCGTGTTTTTGAGATCCTTAAGGGGGAATGGGAGCAGCCCCAAGTCGTGGTCCACATAGGTACCAAAGACATAGGTAGGAAGAGAGATGGGAATGTAAGGTAGAAATTCAGGGAGCTAGGATGGAAGCTCAGAGCCAGAACAAACAGAGTTTTTGTCTCTGGTTTGTTGCTAGTGCCACGTGCTAGTGAGGTGAGGAATAGGGAGAGAGAGGAGTTGAACACGTGGCTACAGGGATGGTGCAGGAGAGAAGGTTTTGGACTCTTGGATAATTCGGGTTCTTTCTGCGGTCGGATGGGCCCTCTTCAAGCATGATGGTATTCATTTGAACCAGAGGTATACCAATATCCTGCGGGGGGGGGGAGGGGGGGATTCGTTGAGGCTATTGGATTGGATTTAAACTTACCCAGCAGGGGGGTGGGAACCAAAATTGTAGTTCGAGTATAGAAAAGGTTGAAAGAAGGGAGGTCCGAAATCAAGGTTCAGGGACACAAAATGGCACCAGCAAGCAAGACGTTGGTTTGAAGGGTGTCTACTTCAACGCCAGGAGCATCTGGAATAAGGTGGGTGAACTTGCAGCATGGGTTGGTACCTGGGACTTCGGTGTTGTGGCCATTTCGGAGATATGGATGAAGCAGGGACAGTAATGGTTGTTGTAGGTTCCAGGATTTGGATGTTTCCTTAAGAACAGTGAAGATGGTAAAACAGGGGGAGGTGTGGCATTGTTGGTCAAGGACAGTGTTACAGTTGCAGAAAGGCTGTTTGGGGTCTCGTCAACTGAGGTAGTATGGGCTGAGGTGAGAAACAGGAAAGGAGCGGTCATCCTGTTGGGAGTTTTACATAGGCCTCCGAATAGCTCCAGAGATGTAGAGGAAATGATAGTAAAGATGATTCTCAATATTAGTGAGAGAGACAGGGTCGTTGTCATGGGAAATCAACTTTCCAAATATTGAATGGAAACACTATAGTACTAGTATTGTAGATTGGTCAGTTTTTGTCCAGTCTGTGCAGGAGGGCTTCCTGACACAGTATGGAGACAGGCTAACAAGGGGCGAGTCACATTAGATTTGCTACTGGGTAATGAGCCCGGCCAGGTGTTAGACTTTGAAGCAGGTGAGCACTTAGGTGATAGCGATCACAATTCTGTTATGATTACTTTAGTGATAGAAAGGGATAGGTGTATACCACTGGGCAAGAGTTACAGCTGGGGCAAAGGCAATTACGATGCGATTAGACAAGATTTAGGAAGCATAGGATGGGGAAGCAAACTGCAGGGGATGGGCACATTAGAAATGTGGAGCTTATTCAAAGAAAAGCTCCGGTGCGTCCGAGGTAAGTATGTTCCTATCAGACAGGGGGGAAGCTGTAGTGCGCGGGAGCCGTGTTTTACGAAGGAAGTGGAATCTCTGGTCAAGATGAAAAGGAAGGCATGTGGTACGATGAGATGTGAAGGCTCAGTTATGGCGCTTAAGGGTTACAAGGTAGCCAGGAAAGGTCTAAAGAGAGAGCTCAGAAGAGCCAGGAGGAGACATGACAAGGTTTTGCCGGATTGGATCAGGGTAAATTCTAAGGCATTCTATCTGTATTTCAGGAAGAAAAGAAAGATGAGAGTAAGATTAGGGCCAATCAAGGATAGCAGTGGGAAGTTGTGTGTGGAGTCAGAGGAGATAGGGGAAGCACTTAATGAATATTTTTCGACAGTATTCGCTCTAGAAAACGAGAATACTGAGATACAGGCTATAGGACTAGGTGTAATCGACGTTCACAAGGAAGAGGTATTAGAAATCCTGTAGAGTGTGACAAGATGGGATGGGAGTTATCCTAGGATACTCTGGGAAGCCAGGGAGGGGATTGCAGAGCATTTGACATTGATCTTTAAATCGTCATTGTCGGCAGGAATAGTGCCAGAAGACTGGAGGATACCAAATATGGTTCCCCTGTTCAAGAAGGGGAGTAGAGACAACCCTGGTAATTATAGACCAGTGAGCCACACTTCAGGTGTTGGATAAGTGTTGGAAAAAGTGATAAGAGATAGGATTTATAATCATCTAGTAAAGAATAATTAGATTCGGGATAGTCAGCACGGTTTTGTGAAGGGCAGGTCATGCCTCACAAACCTAATTGAGTTCTTTGAGAAGGTGACCAAACAGGTAGACGAGAGTAAACTGGTTGATGTAGTGTATATGGATTTCAACAAGGCGTTCGATAGGATTCCCAACAGTAGGCTGTTGTACAAAATGCGGAGGAATGGGATTGTGGGAGATATACCAGTTTGGATCAGTAATTGGCTTGCTGAAAGAAGACAGAGGGTGGCAGTTAATTGGAAATGTTCATCCTGGAGTCCAGTTACCAGTGGTGTACCGCAAGCGTCGGTGTTGGGTCCACTGCAGTTCGTCATTTGCATAAACGACCTGGATGAGGGCGTAGAAAGGTGGGTTTGTGAGATTGCAGACGACACTAAGGTCGGTGGAATTGAGGATCGTGACGAAGGATGTTGTAGGCTACAGAGAGACATAGATAAGCGACAGAGCTAGGCTGAGAGTTGGCAAATGGAGTTTAATGGGGACAAGTGTGAGGTGATTCACTTTGGTCGGAGTAACCGGAATGCAAAGTACTGGCCAAATGGTAAGATTCTTGGTAGTGTAGATGAGTGGAGACAAATCAGTGTCCATGTGTATAGATCCTTGAAAGTTGCCACCCAGGTTGACAGGGTTGCTTAGAAGGCATAAAGTGTTTTAGCTTTTATTAATAGAGGGATCGAGTTCCGGAACCATGAGGTTATGCTACAGCTGCACAAACCTCTGGTGCAGCCGCACTTGGAGTATTGTATACAGTTCTGGTCACCACATTTTAAGAAAGATGTGGAAGCTTTGGAAAAGGTGCAGAGGAGATTTACTAGGATGTTGCCTGGTATGGAGGGGAGATATTACGAGGAAAGGCTGAGGGACTTGAGGCTGTTTTCGTTGTAGAGAAGAAGTTTGAGAGGTGACTTAACAGAGGCATATAAGATAATCAGAGGGTGAGATGGGTGGACCGGGAGAGCCATTTTCCAAATATGGTGACGGCACGCATGAGGGGACATAGCAATAAATTGAGGGGTGATCGGTATAGGGCAGATGTCAGATGTAGTTTCTTTACTCAGAGAGTAGTAAGGGTATGGAATGCTTTGCCTGCAACGGTAGTAGATTCGCCAGCACTAAGTGTATTTAAGTCGTTACTGGACAAACATATCGACGTACATGGAACAGTGTAGGTTAGATGGGCTTCAGATTGGTATGACTTTTCGGCGCAACATCGAGGGTTCTGTGTTCTATGTTCTATAAGAAAACATAAGAGAATAACAACATGAGAGATTAGAAACAGCATGAATGACAGAAGAAGAGCATAATTGAAATAGAACCGAAGAGATCAACTCTGTAAGAACAGATGGGAAAATACAATCGAATAAGAGAAAACAAAAGTACAAACGAGAATGACAACAACAGCGAATAAGAACAGTAATGAATGGGAGATTATGAACATAAGAAAATAGGAACAAAAGAACGAAAAACAACAAGAGAATGAGAAAATTAGTAATTACAGCACAAGAGATCCAGAATATCATGGAATTTGAATATAAGAGAATAAGAACATAAGAGTTTAGGGGCAGACATTAATGAGAGAGTAAGGTCATAACAGAATCAGAATATAATAATGTAGGGGAGCAAGAAAATAAGAGATAAAAGAGAAAACAATAAGAAAAAAAGAACATATGACAACAGCGGCATACTTGAATGCGAACACACATGAAAAATAGATTCTGAATATAAGTGAATCGGATCATGATTGAATAAGAAAATAAGATCAGAAACCAAAAAAAAAAAACGAGGATGTGAATATAAGATAATAAGTTCATAATTGAATAAGAGCAGAAGGGAAGATGGGAATAAAAGGATAGGAACATGAGAGAATAAGATTGTAAGAACATAAGACAGTACGAATCTAACAGAATAATACATGAATAAGAAAATAAATTACATGCAAAACAGCACAAGTGAATAATAATACAGACCAAGAGGAGCATAAGGAAATAAGAACATAAGAGAATGAGAGAACAAAAGAGTACAAATATTTGGATTAAGAGCATGCGATTACAATAGAGTAGATCAGAAAAGGGTAAGAACAGAGCCGAATGAGAAAATAAATAATTAAGAGAATAGGAAAGCAGAGAATAATAGAACATGATAATGAGCACATAACAATATGTACATAAGAGGAGAAGAAAACAAGAACGTAAGTTAATAATAATATAACAGAATGAGAACATAACGATAAAACAGAATAAGAGCATCACAACATAAGTACACAAGACGATAACAACACAAGGAATGAAAAGCAGACTGAATAAAAACCGAGGAGAATTGGATCAAAAGATCTAAATCGGAGAAAATAATAAGAACATAAGTCCATAAGAACATAAGAGAAGTACCCAACAGAACATCAACATAAAAGAATAATAACAAAAGGAACTCAGTAAAGATATGAATGACAGAATAAGAACATAACAAATTATGAAGAGAAGAAGGTAACAGACAATAACGTAGGACAAAAGAATAGAAGTGAATAATAAAGGAGGAGAATAAAAACAACAGAATAAACAAACAAGAGTATCAGAGAATAAGGTCATGAAAGAGTAATCAAAAAGGGAATACGTGAATAGCAACAAAGCAAAATCTTAATAAAAACAGAAGAGAATAAGCAATTAAGATAGTCAAAACATAAAAGAAGAAGACTAGGGGAATGACGAAACCAGAGTGTAGAAGCCATTTTGTTGGCTATGGTTTTCCTCTCAGTTCGGGAACTATTTTGCTGAAGTGCTCCTCAACAAGCAGAACAATCGTTCTTGGCATGTCGCTGTGTGAGTCTGTCTCGCAGGACCCCGGGCATAGCTTAGTTCCTCTTTCACTAGGAGATAATGTCAATGTGCAGCTTCTCTGTTCAAAGCTCATCGGTTTGCCTGCTCAATGTTTCCCCACTGTCATGTATTGGGAGGGGATGTAACTTTGTTGCACGAACATGCTTAGCTCCATGCATCAGTTTATGGTTTATTGACAATACTTGTGGATATCTGTCCAACATGTGTAACGGATCTCTGTAAACAGCATTTCACCTGATAAGTTTCATTCCGATTCACAGTTGTTAAAGGTAGCACCAGATAGGGCTGATGCTGATAGCTAACCCCTGTTTCAGTAACTCCTGAGATCATCCTGACAGTTTGTAAATAACGGTCAGCCTGTGTCTCAACCTGGTTTTTGGTTCTTGTATAGACCTGTAACTATCTGTTGTACTTCGGAGTCCTACTGAGCCACGGTTAGGACAGAGGCTCTTGCCATGATTCAGCGTGGAATAAAATTGTTGATGCTCGAAATCTGCTTCTCGAGATTTTTCTCAACAACTGGCATTTTCGCCTTCATTACAGGATCTTGCATTAGTGCCTTCAATAACTTGAATTGGTGTTTGAGAAAGTGAAAGTATTGTGTGGAGTTAATCAAAATTCTAAAACTGATTAAGGGAATTATCCTGACCTGAGCCTGCAGGCTGAGCCCCTGAGGCAAGAGGAAATAATGAAATTATCACATTAAATTAGTACATTTGGTGAAGGATTTAATCCTGACCAGAGCCTGCAGGCTGATCCCCTGAGACAAGACAGAAAATGAGCAAAAGTGTCTCTAAATTTCTAAATTTGCAAACTCCTGGTCTGATGCTGAAGGCTCATTTCTTGAGGCACGATGGAAGATGGGCAGACGAAATAAGTAGGATTGAAAACATTGCTGATCGCCAAGCTTGGGGAAGCCTTGAGGAATTGACCAGTGTTTTCTCATGTTGTTTTGTTTGTTGTTTGTCTTTGTTTGTGTATTCCTTGCTTGCCTGCAGGTGACTGCTCTGTGTCTGGGACCTCCGAGGTGAGAAAGGGATCGAATCACTCTACAAGTCCGGCCTTCGGCTCCGAGACAATGTCATGCAGGCGGAACGCCGATCTTTTGCCCGCTCAGAGGAGACACTGAAATGCCACCGTAAACAGACGAGTGCAGCATGTAAGGTCGGCAATTGCTTTGTTGAGTTTAATGAAGTGGCTAAGAGCTATCAGCCCTGTGGAAAGTCAATCCAGGTCAGCGTGCAGGGAACTCTTTCGGAAACCCTCCCACCATACCACCATCCGAATCCCCTATGTTCCACACAATTCCCGTCCCAGATGGGATTGTCGCTGTTATCGCTTCACAAACGAACAGGAGAGATGGCCAGGGACAGAAAGCTGGTCGAAATACTGTTACAGTTCAAGATACTTGGCCAGAAACTCCTCGTGTAAGTACTCCACAGGGCCCAAGTGTCCGGACAGGCGATAATAGTGCAAGCATCTTATGATTTACAGAGATTGGTAATAAAAAAATACATGCTTGTCCTAGGATTAAGAGAGATGAACCCCCACTTGACCAGCCTTGGACGCGCTCCGATGTCCTTAGCATGATTAAAAACGCACTGATCTGCTCCATTAATCGACTGTTTGTTTTTCAATTGGCGAGTACAATTCTGCAGTAATTATAGTTGCGTGCCTCAGGATTTGCAAACATTAATGAATGTACTCGAGGCGACATATTTGGCGATCATTAAAGACTCCATTATACTTCACCCGGCCATGGGTTAAAGCAGAATCATAGACAATGTGGCGTGAAAATATTGTTGGAATTTAAACTACGTAATTTTGACTGTTCTGAAATGTGAATGTTTCATTCCACTTACGAGAAAGGGAGGAACAGATGCTTAAAAAAAACGGAATAGGATGGAAGTTACCATAGAAGGAAAGATACCATCTCAGCCCTGAGTCACTGAAGCTTGCAGAAAGGTTAACATTTTGTGGTTTGTTTTTAATGAACATTTGCTTGTTGGTGATTGAATGTTTATGTTTTGCTCCTTAGAGCTCGAGGTCTGGGAATGTGCTTCTCACAGATCATGTCTGCATTACTGCCAATTTCTAAATCGTCTAAGAATTTCTGTTCGCAAATGTGGTGAACAGTGATCATCTATTGAGATGGCAAGAATGAGATCATGCCACGATCCAAATTACACGTAAAACAGAATATGTCCAACAACCTCGCGATCCATGCACCCCGTCTGCCAATACTGAAGAGGTTGATTGAGACTACCTACTCATTGGGGGGTGGAAACAAACTCAGATTTCGGCCCAGCATCCACTGTTGAGCAACCCATTCCAGACAGGACCTTGGAAAACGGAACAGCGGGCCCAAGCCCAACACCTTTGGGAGTAGGATTAAGCCAGCTAAAATCCCAGGGCAAATGGCAGGCCCTTACTTTTACTTTGAAAATGTGGCCACTGAGGAGCGAAGAGTCCTTGTGGCTGCATTGGTGCTAACGCCAGGACCAACATGCTTTCATCCTACCCAAAGAAAAATTTGCCAAACTACTAACTGACTCGCGTTGAGCTTGGTGTGTCCCGCCATTACGGAGCTTGTTGAAGCATCCTGCCTATTTTAGCTGATTATGAGCGTAGATGCGCAAACTTGGGCAAGGGGTGGTGGGGGGGGGGGGGGGGGGGGGGGTTCTCGAACCACTCCCTTGCGTGGTTGGCCGTATTACTTGTCCGCAAATTGATATTGTCGAATTATATCTTGTACATTGTTGCAAATCTTGTCTATTAATAACAAATGTATTTAGTTGATGAATGGGAACATTTCAATGTCTGAGATCACTTCCACAGCAGTTGTGGACAATTAAGAAATATCTGCGCAGGTTAACCCAAACTCTTCAAAGTTTACATTCACAGACACACCCAGTCGAAGACTTAGGTCCGGGGAAATTTGGAGCAGAGGCGGCAAGGCGAGCTATCTGCACATTAGCTCAAATCAAAGCAATATTTGAGTGGATGCACAAAAGTCGTTAGAAGACAATACCGCCTCAAAGGGAGCCCTGCTCCCAGTGGGACTTATGGAGTTGTGTGGGCTCATCGTTCTGGTTCTGCAGCAGCGCCCTCGGACAAGGATTTATTCTCCATGATTTTTTTTACTTCTCACGGTTCTTGATAGCTCCATTAAGCAGGGTTGTGGATGCTTTGTTTCTCTGCTGCTGCCCTCCGTCCCATTATAAAGTCAGCTGATCAGTATCCCTCTCGTTGGCAAAGGCACTGAGCCCCAGACTACAGACCCAACAGCGCTGATCCTCTTATTCTGAGGACTATCTGCCCGATTCTGAGCCTCCCTCTCCAGGCAATCTCCTGGCTCCGATTACATTCCGCTCTTTACTGAAGCTCCTGACCTGCTGAACTGATTATTAAAAGAAAAAAAAAGTATTTGTGGAAGCCATTTTGCTGTTAATGGCTTCGCTCCCGGTGAAGCAACCAGTTCGCTGAAATGGCACTCGCCCCGCAGAATGTTAGTCCTTGGCATGAAGCTTTAAGAAGCTTTCTCACAGCCTCTCGCACATAGCTTAGTTCCTCTCTCACTAGAAGGTAATGCTGAATTGTAGCGTTTCTGTTCAAGGCGCCTCAGTCGCCTGCTTCATGTTTTCCCATTGTGATGTATTACTCGACCATGTCGCTAAGTTGCTCAAGTGGTCAAAACCCCGCCAATTAGTTTGCAATGTTCTTCTAATAAAGAACATCTGTCCTAACTTTGTTATTGATTTTTGTAAACAGAATTGTAGTTGGTATCTTTAATTCCTGTCCACTTCTGGAATGCATAGCATCAAGCAGAGCTCACTCCGAGAGCTGGGCCCTGATTTGGACCCCCTCGCAACCATCCTGCCACTATTTATCTAAAGATCAGCCTGCAGCTCCGCCAGAGCTTTTATACCATGTAACCCTTTAACTTGCTGCTGTTCTTCGGTGCCCTACCGAGCCACTGTTAGGACGGAGAGGCTTCCCATGATGCATTTTGGAATAAACTGGTTAAGGCTTGAGGTCTGCCTCTCGAGACTTCCTTCAACAGAAAGGGACAAAGCATAACTGACGTAACGATAAACCAGTCAGTTTGTCATCGTAGTTAGAACACTTATGGCGGACCTAACACGGGAAAAGGGAAATATACAGTTCGAGAAAACTAAAATAATACCAGACAGTTAACAAGGCATTGTGAAAGGCAGTTCATGGGGGGCACGGTGACACAGTGGTTAGCACGAATGCCTTACAGTGCCAGAGGCCCGCGTTCGATTCCCACCTCAGACATCTGTCTGTGTGGAGTTTGCATATTCTCCGTGTGTCTGCGTGGGTTTCCTCTGGGTGCTCAAGTTTCCTCCCCCTGTCCAAAAATGTGCAGGTTCGGGAAATTGACCATGCGAGATTGCCCGCATTGCAAGGTGTAGTGGAATGGGTCTGGGTGGGCTGCTCTTCGCGGGGTTGGTGTGCACTTGTTGGGCCAAAGGGCCTGTTGCCACACTGTAAGTAATGTCTAAAACATTTGGTTCATTTCATTGACGAGGTGACCCAAGCAGCAAATCACGATCATGCTATGTATGCTGTACATTTGGACTTCCACAAATGTTTTGATACGATTGTTCATGGCAGGTTAATTAAGAAAGGAGGAATGATTCCGATTGGTATGTCTTTGGCAGCATGGAGTCGATGTTGGCGAAAGGAAATGAAACAGGTGATAGTTACCGCAGGTGATAGTTACAGCAGGTTATTTCTCACATTGAGGATGAGGTGAAAATGGTGTTCGCTTGCAAACTGTATTGGGACTTTGCTTTCCTCTGAATGAGAGTTGCTTATTGATGTCAAAACTTCCACATTTAAAAGATGATACTAAGTCAGGGAGTGTTGTGAATTGTGAGAATGATGCTGAGTGACTTGAGACGGACATTGAAAATTTGTTCAAATGAGCAGTTGCCTGGCAGATGAATTTCAATGCAGAGAAAGGTGAGGTACTGTATTTTGGTGTCAGAAACATAGAAAGATAAAATAGGCTCAATCGTACAATTTTGACGTTCGTACAGGGGCGGACAGGAAGGGGATTCTTTCCATATAACTTTCCTAAGGTGCGCAGTTAATTTCAAATATTAGTTAAGAAGGCTTGCAGGATCTTTGAATTTGTAAACAGGGATATAAAGTATAAAAACAAGGAAACGATGCTACATCGCTATAAATCATTGGTGAGACGACGTTTGGAGTGCCGTTTTCAATTATGGCGCCTAGTTTAAGGGGAGATGCTGAATCCCTGGAGAGAGTACAAAGGAGGTTTCGTACAATTGTACCAGAAATGACTGTTTGTAGATACAAGAAAAAATCGGAGACACTGGTCTTGTTTTCCTTGAAGCCGGGAAGACATAGAGGTGACCTTAATGCGTTAATTAAATTATGTATAATTTTAACCATGTTCAAAAAAAAACATTTTTTTCGACTAATTAGTATGTCAGTGACGTGTGCTCGTAACTTCAATATTGTGGGCAAGAGAGCGAGGAGTGAGATGAAGAGACACGTCTTTACACAGAGAAATGTTATGATTTGGAATGCATTACCTGGGAGAGTATTGGGGGCAGGTTACATAGAATGTTTCGTAAGAGATTTGAATATATGTTTGAAAGGGATGAGATTAGGGGACGACCAAGACAGGGCTGGTCAGTGGTACTACCTGGGGAGCTCTTTCTGGAGTCGGTGCAGACGGATAACATGGTGCCCTTCTGTACTGCAAAACTCTCTGATTGTATTATTCTTTGCCCTTCAGTTTGTCGACTGTGAGATTAATCCATTGTTTAATAATGCACACCAACAAAAGCAATAAATTTATCCTGGCCCAACCAACCCAACTGTGCTTCATCATACTTTATATTAACTAATCTGGAATTGTGTTACTGGAAAAAGTTCTGCCTCTCAGGCACCTTCTACGGAGAAACAACATTCGGGGTGTTCTAGGGGTTTCGAGAATGGAAATGTTTAAGGGATATATAAGTGGAACATGCTTCACACAGATGGTGGTGGTTGCCTGGAATGCATTGCCAGTGGAGGTCATGGGACGAAAATAAGAGCGGTCCGTGAAATGTCCCTGGACAGACACATGAATGGTCATGTACTAAGGAAATAGATGCTTAGTAAATAGACAGCGGGTTTAGAGAGAGTGTCTGGATCCATGCAGGCTTGCACAGCCAAAGAGACGGTTCCTGTGCTGTAAGGTTTTTTGTTCTTTGTCTTTTGGGCGCAGAATTCATCTTCAGAGTTGATTGCACTTAGGAAAGTTATACATGTTAGAGAAAGTCTGGGGGCGGGGTGCAGCAGTAAACGATAGGTGGAAGTGTGCTCAGAGAGTTCGACGTGTGTAAAGACAATCCTCACAGAATGAATAGTTCATAATTGGGATCGTTGTGGCCTGACAGCGCAATGCAGTTTTCATAGCTGTCCGAGCAACAACAAATTCTCCTTGTAACATGAACAGTTCATAAACCCATACAGGATGGCAAAAGTACAGTAAACATTACCTGTTCCAAGCATACCAAATCAAATACAATTACAATAATTTATTACCCAATGACGTACGTGTTAGTGTACAGCTTCACTTCGTCAAGGATAGAGGCGATCTATTAAATCTTAATGAGTTCGCAATTAAATATCTACACCTTTAAATTTACTCCCTGTAAGAGAAATGACCAAATCATAATTCCAAACACGTTTACGTTTCAGTGCAGAGAATTGTGAAATAATGCATTTTCGTAGAAGCAGCACTGAGAAACAACACAAATTCAATACAGGTGTAACACTGGGGGGAGTACAGCAAGAGAAAGCCCCCTGGGTTCACATATATAATTCTCTGAAGTTGACCCTGAAGCTTAAATAATTGTTAAGAAGTCGTTTTGTATCCTTGTATTTATCAGTAGAGGTGAAGTGCTTAAAACGAAGAAGTGCTGCTACACCTCTAAAAACCATTTGTCAGAACCAGGACTCTGGATCAGTTCCTGGTACCTTAATGAAAGAAGAATATCAACTAACTGGACAGAGGACAAGGGATAATTTCCTGCAATGATGCCAGAAATGAAAATATCCGTTGGGAGAGAAGGTTAGAAAGGTTTATTCTGCTTTGAACAGAGAAAATTAAAAGATGACCTTATTGGACAGTTCAATATTACAGACAATCTTTCCAGAATAAGGAAGGACATTGTGTTTCCACAAGACGGGGTATCAGAAAAAGAGGAGTAAAAATATCAAGACTGTAAACAAGACAGCCAGAAGTGAGGTGAAGAAAGAGTTCTTTACTCACACAGTTATTTGTATTTGGAGTGTGTTGCCCAGGAAAGTGGTTAACACAGATTGCATATGAAGTTTCAAAAGAGAATTGGATACATGTTGAAAAGTGACGAATTCAGAGTGCTCCGGAAATCGGCCTGGAGAATAGGCTTCGCGGATTCGCTCTTTTGAGAGCCACTTTATTCACATTGTGTTTAATAGCCTTCTTCTAATTTGCGAAGTTTTATCATTGTATGTTATTTTAATTTTTATTGTGGTGCAGATCTAAGCATAATCTCGACATTGTTCAATTACAAATGGCGTAAAATGTGTCTTCTTTTGTATTATATTTGCCCGTGCAACTGGTATAAATTTAGTCGTCTTTTGCATGAAATGGCGCATGTTTTTGACTCTCCCCACATAACATGTAACAATTGTTTTAATCCTATTGTTCCAGCCGAACATCTAACTGTTTCGATTACCTGAGATTATCTATTTGTCATTTCAAAACATTTGACAAACAATTGATTATGTTTTTTTCTGAAGTTCAGCAGGACTTTCACAACACCATGCATAGAGTCACTCAGAATTATTGATAAGAGCACAGAAAAAAATGCTTGGTTTCAGTGGTGACAATTTCCGAGGAAATATCTTGTGAGGGAACTGTGGAGATCGTTTCCCATTCTATTTTGAAAGATTAACGTCATGGCTCCTTATTTACGTTTGAGACAGTACTCACCAATCGAGGCTTTCCATCATATTCCATCATATTCGAAGTTTTCAGATGCTTCTACACAGATTTGCTGCACTATCGACTTTGTCTCCATGGATTTGCCTAGTTTGGAGGAACTACATCCTAATTTAAGAGATTGATGACACACAGACTCACTCTGCAGGATATGGAACGCGACTAGCATTTCTTCCTTCTCACTTTTTGCTGTTCAAATCCAACAGTGCGCGTGCTGAAACAACATGTCAGCCACATCTTTTATCTCCTCGCGGAACTTGCTCTGGGAGATTACGTATAAGAAGATATTGTTGCAGGCACTGAGCAACTGAAGCATATTAACCGTCTCTTGAACGATGTACCGTGGATCATTAAAATCTAGGTCGGAGAAATAGCCTTCACCTGGAACCCGCACGTAGAGAAAATGCAAGTGATAGCTTCCTCACAAGAGAAGAAAGATGGTGGTGACTGTGAAGAGTAAGATTACGGAGTTCTTGCGATTGGCATCTCCATATCACCACGATGATGGAGCCCCCTGCATGCTCTGCTGGCTGCTAACCTGTGTCTTACTGTCAAGTTGATCAGAAGCAGCATAAGCAACAATGGTAGAATAGGTGTGGTTCACCCAGTCATAGACCTGCCAGGTTGGTGAGGTACAGAAGATCACTCGAACGTCACAAAACCAGCCCCCTCCATTCAAAGAGTACAAAGGTTGATAGATGAAGCAGAAAGGGACATTCTTGATACAGCTCAAGGCACACATTACTCCAATCAACAACGATGCCCTTTTCTCCTTGCAGTATCTGGCCTACAAGCTCTGGCAACAAACGGCTCCAAAGGGGTCGAAGGGGAAGGCTACAGTCAACCAGACTGAAGCATACCCATCGGCAACGGACCAGTCTGCAAGCAAGCGGGGTGGACAGGTAACTGTCCCGAAAGTAAATGCGTTCATTTACTTTCAGGGCAATAGTGGTAATGATGACAAGGAAATCACTCACTGCTATTGCACCAAGAAATAGGGGATACACCAGAAGAGTCCACACCGTCCTTTGGAGAGATTACAATTTCTATCACGTTTGCTGTGAGAGATAAGGACCGAGAGATATTATGATGCACATGCCACTAGCTTCCAATCCAATTGATGTATTGCTCAAGTCACCTCGTTTTGCCTCTGGCAATTCCGTTGTTGAATGTTTGACATCCAATGTTGGATTAATTAATTTTCTGCACATGGAGTCAATGCAAACTGCCCGTTCATAATTTCAAAGCCCCCCCCCCCCCACGCCTCTGACAATGAACCAATCCTCACGTCAAGCGATCCAAAATAAGCTTCTGCAAAATACAAAATATTTGCTGCCGACGTTTTGATGTGTACCATGTCCCATCCATCCAGCAACAATATTTATGCTGACGTAAAATATGTCCACATCCAACAGCATTTCAATTTAACTTTCTAACTTGCCAAGTCATCTATAACCTCATCACGTCCATCGGTGTAATATATTCTTACCAACGGATTTTACAGTTGATCGCCAAATCTGTCATTTCTTGAATTGCTGATAGATGTCCAAAAGTGGCAGTGATGTCTTCCACTGTCCATGCCATATAATTGTGATTTCCAGTCTCAAATGCTCCATCACTCCTTCTTATTCCCGATTATCTGTGTAACGTTATGAAATATTCAAGTTTTGTATACTGTGTTCTATCTTCTCCTTATGTCATTCATTTGTTTAAGGCCTCATGAAAGACCCCTTTGTATTTAAGGCAATTCTTTATGAATCAAGTCAAACCCAATGATTTCAAATAGAAGTCAAAGATAAGCAACCAACATTCATGATGTTAGTGTCAACCACACCGAACGCAAGTAAAAGATGCTGACCCAAAACAAGACCCATATAGTAAACACTCTATTGGTAATATTTTGAATGCAGAATAGATTTTTAAAAAGATATTGAATTTCCACTGAATTCTTCAGCCCTTCCCAAAATTCAATGGTTGATCAGCAAACGCTGCGATGACCACGTGCCATGAATGAATAAAGGAAGTCCCCAAATCTCATTGAAAATGTCCATTGTGAATGTACAAGACTGTAATATTTGCATCGGTCCAGTAGTCAAAATGCATATAGATATGCCAATAAACTAAATTATATTTGATATTGCAACCATCAAATGGAAATATTGTAATATAACAATCGCACAACCACGTCGTAATACGTGTTTGTCCAATGCGATGGGGTTTTTCTGTACAAAACTAAAAACCAAAACGCAATGCTCCAAAAATAATGGAATAATGTTTACAGAACCCCAGTGATTTTAATTCCTATTTCAACGTTAAACTGCATTATATCGTAGAATGCAACCATATAAATTGCCACGTCCTCACACTAAGATAAAGTTGAAGAATGTTCAATAGATATAAGAACATGCTAAAAAAAAAACAAAGTTTTGTCGGATGCTTTATTTTCCAGGGACACCAATAAGAATGAGAATGGGGTGGCAAATGGCAAAGATTGGTCCATTCGCTGTGCCGTGCATTGCCTTTCAAAAAGTCGAAGTACTCCCGAAGTTTCACACGTTATCTCTGAGACGCAAACAAATCATCCCTCATTTATTTAGAATAAGGAAGTCCAGAGGGGCAAATGATCGTCAACACGCGCTTTCATAATATTTCATTGAACAAACATACAAACCCACCCGTGCGGGCCCAACTCTTTTTCACATCAGAAAGATGAATAACGTCAGAGCATATCTAAGTAAACTTTATGTCGCAAATAACACAATTGCCATGCCTGCATGATTCCATACCTTAGAATCGTTTATGTTAAATGCTGATACGTGGTCCTATCACATTTTTGTTATTTCTTCTCACCTTTGCGATATTCACAATTAATGAACGTCTATAGGTAGCCGTTTACATAGGTTTTTGGTTCCTCAGCAGGTGTTCGACTGATTAACATGGTCATGTTGCGAAATGACATCATTGATTGAAAATCCCCAGCATTTATCCGAGTTGACTTCTGTCTAATTAGGAACGGGCGATAACTTCTGTCTTAACAAGCAACACACATCTCCCAAAAATGCCGAAGAAGGACAAACCGAACTACTGTTACTGTTGTGTCTGGAGAATCCTCAAATGTTTCTTCTGTCATATTCTTTTAAACAACAAGGAGACATTCATTTCAGTTCCTCCGACTGTGCCTTCATTTGGGTTCTTATGTGGAAATATTTATTTTGCAAACAATGCTGTGAAGTATCAGATAAATACATAAATAATGATGAGAGACTGATACTGCTTGCCAGCGACTGCTGCCGATGTGTGTGTCAGTTGTAGAGAGCAGGCACCTGGAAACTAAACACGGAGAGTTTGCTGGATCATCAGACCCATCAAAAGCGAATGATTCACGAAGATATTTCCTACCTGATATAATCTGAAAACTCTCATCAGATTGTTTACCAGAATGCATTAATCAGAGAGCATTGGAGACAGGGTGATTGAAGATAACCCCGGATGAATCCTACAGTACTTGATAGACCCCGGAGTAAATCATTTTGGGACTATCGGGAAAGGAGGCTAAGGTTACAGTGAGGGCAGGCATGATCCAAAGGACTGGTGTTGATGGAATGAGGGGTCCATTGCATTATTTAGTCTCTAAATTTTGTGAACCTCGATACTGCACCTGGTTGTTTAATTGCTGGTAACTTTGGAATTTAACTGGATCAATTACAAAACTGTTGTAAAAGTGTTAGATTTGTTTTAAAGTCGTCAGCCATTTATCAAGTGTCCGCAACGTTTCTTTTATTAATATATAGGCCATAAATATCTGTATTGAACTGAACATTACCGTCAAGTGACATGTCCTTAACGTGGGACCTGAAGAGGGCAGGAGCCTTGTTTGGAGGAAATCTGCGTCACTTCTTCCCAAGCTCGGCCTCCTGCAGCAAGAAGAGACCATTTCTCTAAATGAAGAGATGTTAAATTGAAAGAACATTGGGTGACAAGGAATGTGGAACAGCCATTCAAGAGGAAGGAGAAAGCTTTCTTAATGTTAGAAGGCAAGGATCAGACAGATTTTTGAGGGTGACAAGGTACCAAGAAAGAACTGACGAATGGATTTTGGAAAGCTCGAGGCGACATGAAAAATCTTCCGTGAGCAGGATTAAGAAAAAAAAGTAAGGCGTTCCAGTCTTAAATGAGGATCAGGCGGATAGCCAGAATGAGGGTAGGGATGATCATAGGTCGTGGAGGCAAATTGCGCTCATAGTTGTAGGAAGTACGGGAGGTCCAAAATGAATACCGTGCTGAAGTATTCACTATCGACAGGGCACTTGACGCTTCTGAGAACAGCGTGAAACAGAATGATCTGCTGGAACAGGTTGATGTGGTGAAGGAGGATGCGTTGAAAATGTTGAAAAAAAAAAGAAAGGATAAATCACCTGCGCTCGACAAGATATAACCTTGGTTACTCGAGGAAGCGAGAATAGTGATTTCTGCGCCTTTGGCGATGATCTTTGCAGTTCCACTGTCCATTGGAGTAATCACAGATGATTGGAGCGTGGCAAATGTTATTCCCTTGTTAACGAAAGGGTGGAGGGTTTATTGCTGGGAATTACAGACCCGTCAGTCTTATGTCACTGGTGGACAAACTATTGGAGAGGATTCTGAGAGACAGGATCTATGGTGACTTGCAAAAACGAGTTTTGATTAGAGACGGTCAGCGTGGATTTGTGAGGGGCAGGTCATGCCTCACAAACATGATTGAATTATTTGAGGATGTGATGAAAAACGCCGATGAAATTAAAACAGTGGATATAGTGTAAACGGATGTCAGCAAAGCGTTTGAAAGGTTCCCCAGGGTCGGCTCATTCCTAAGGAAGGAGACATGCGTACAGTGAAATCTAGCTGTCTGGATACAGAATTGACTGGCACATAAATGACAGAGGTTGGGTTTAGGTAGAAAGGATTCAGCCTGAAACTCGTTGACGATGGTGTTCCGCACGGATATGGTCTGGGACGTCTGCTCTTTCAGAATTTTATAAACGACTTGGATGAGGAAGTGGGAGAGTGGGTTAGTAGGTTTGCCAATGAAACGAAGATTGGTGGATTTGTAGATAGTTTGGAGGGCTGTAAGTTGTAACGGGACATTTCTGGGATGCAGAACAGGGCTGGAAGTGTCTGTTGGAGTTCAAACTCACAAAGTATGATGTCATTAACTTTGTAAGTTCGAATTTAAATCCAGAATGCAGGCTTAAATCAGGATTCTTGGCAATATCAATGAACAAAGAGATCTTCGAGTCCATGCCCATAGATCGCTCGAAGTTGCCACCCAGATTGATAAGGTTGCTTTGGAGGCATGCGGTGTATTGGCTTTCATTCGCAAGGGGATTGATTTAAAAAGGAGAGAGGTTGTTCTGCAGTTATACAAAACTCTGGTTGGGCCGCACTTGGAGTATTACGTACAGATCTGGTCAATGCATTAGCGAAAGGATGTGGAAACTTTGGAAAGTGTTCAGAGGAGATTTACTAAGATGTTGCCAGGTATGGAGGGCTGGTCTCATGAGGAAAGGCAGAGGAGCATGAGGCGATTTTCATTAGAGAGAATAATTTTGAGATGTGACTTAATTGAGACATATAAGATAACCAGATGGTTGGATAGGGTGGAGAGTGATAGCCTTTTTACTCTGATGTTGATGGCTAGCACGAGAGGACACAGCTCCAAATAGAGGGGTGATAGATATGCGACAGATGAAGGGTCCGTTCTGGGCTGTGATGTTCTATTTTCGAGAGTTCTGGTTAGACCACACCTGGACTGTGTTTTCAGTTCTGCTTGTCTTAAGGTAAGAAAGATGTGGCAGCTTTAGAAAGGGTGCAGACGAGATTGTTCATAATACTTCCTGGACTGGAGACCTGGTCTTATGAAGAAAGGTTGTGGGAACTAATGCTTTTCTCATTGGAGCGAAGAAGGATGAGAAGTGACTTCATAGAGCTGAACAAGATGTTGAGAGGCGTAGATAAAATAGATAACCAGAGCCATTTTACTACAGTGGAAATGTTTCTTACAAGTGGCCATAGTTATAAGGTAATTGAAGGAAGGTTTAGCGGATATCTCAGAGGTATGTGCTTTACACAAAGCGTGGTGGCTATGTGGAATGCACTGTTTGCAGTGGTCGCAGAGTCAAATACATTAGGCACATTTAAGCGACCCTTGGATAGGCCCATGGAAAGTAGTGCACTGAACGATACGTCAGTTAGTCTGATTTTTCCATGAAAGGCTGGCACAATACGGAGAGCTGAGGAATCTCTATTATGCTGTATGTTGTATCTGCTGTAAACTGCCAACACGGAGAAGAGCAGATTGTTTACGTTTTGTAGCCTTCGTATGAGAAATAGATAACAGGAAGATACAAGTTTAATGTTTGCAGAAAGAGACTAAACTTCTCCATCAGTGTAGAGTGTCCCAGCAGCTCACATTCAAATTGCAGGTTGGGATGCCAGGAAGTGAGTGGTTCAGTATAAAAGCAGAAGAATCAGTTTGGCTCAGGTTCGAGTTGGGGGTTGATTTATTTTTCTTAGATATTTTATCTTTACTTCTCTTGATACTCCCGAACAATCTCACGAACGGTACCGTCTTATGCACTTCACACGTATTGCACCTACTCTGATGAGCTAACGAAAATACCCTTTCCCTTGATTCCCTCTGGTCTCTCCCCTGTGCGTGAACAGACTGGTTTTACAAGGTTGGAGCTGCTGTATAATGCACTTCCTCACAGTCTATTGCAGGATAATCAGCTGCAGATTCACAGAGTGCTGTGAAGCAATTGTTTAACATTATGTCTCAAAACAGTCGCTTTAACAGATCCAAATTCAAATGCTTCACCAGGTAAGTAATCTATGTCTACAACCCAGTTTTTGAACATCCACAAAACCAAATGTGAAATGTCCAACATTCTCCAGTCAAGAAGTGGACGAAAGAAAACTGTTCCTACCTTGAGTCGAAGGCTTGGCGAATGGAGAGGTAACCCAGTATCACAGCAGTCCAGAGAAACCCCTTGGAATTGGCAGTGGAATCTGAGCTACTCGGTTGTTGTGCTGGAAGTAGGCAGTGTCCAACACCATGCACCAACCCCTGACAATGCACACTTTGATAGATGTCTGCAAATTCACCAAATAAAAAAGTGGATATTGACTTTTAGAATAACCTTTCCCTGTGACCCAGTCGCACAATCTGTTGAAATTATTTAAAAATTGCATGTTACTCTGATTTATTGAGAAACTGTTTACCTGGAAGCAGAATTATTCAACGAACAGTTGTGAGCTCTGTTGCATAAATGTTTTCGTGAGGTATTATATGGTCAATTTCTTTTGTCAACTAAATGCCATTTCATGCTCCACCACCCACCTCAAACAACTCTACCAGCCTTCTCTACTTTCCCTGGCAGCTCATTCCATACATGCTCCTCACTCTGTGTGAGTTCTCCTTTCCTGTTTCTAAGCTCAGCCCATCCTACTTCAGTAGTTGAGTCCGTAAACGTCTTTTCTGCCACCGTAATATTTCCATTACTAACAACGGCACACTCTCCGCTCCTATCCTATCTTGTCTGTTCTTTCGGAAACATTTCAGTGCACGACTTTGCAAGAACCATTCATGTCCCTGTTCTATCCATGTCTCCCAAATGACTATAACATCAAAATCCAAGGTCCCAACCCATGCAGCAAGTTCACGTACCTTAACATGGATGTTCCTGGCATTGACACAGACCTATTTGAAGCCACATTCCTGGTTGCTGGTGCACTCTTGCGACCTTGAAACTTCATTTCTGATCTCACGACTCTCAACCTCCTGCACACTGGAACAACAAATTCGCTTGTCATCGTCCTCCTGAATTATTTTAAACCCTCACGAGCTGCATTTGCAAATTTCTTTTCGAGGATATTGGTACAAAACATTTTCGTGTGAACCATCCTGTTTGGAGAGACAACACCTACTCCAAAATGAGGCCCAATTATCCAGGTATCCAATACCCTCCCACCTGCACCATACTTGTTGCCACGTCTTCAACATGTCTCTCTCCAGATTTCTTGCATCGCTTGCACGTGGCACGGGCACCAACTCAGTGATAACAACGCTGTTTGGTCTCACACTATGACATGAGAACAACTTTTATACAGAGAGTGGTTCGTGTGTGGAAGAACCTACCACGGGAAGTGATGGATACAGGTATAGTTGCAATGTTTAAAATACATTTGGAGAAGTACATGAATACGCAAGGTTTGGAGGGATATGGGCCAAATTCCAGAAAGTGGGACTCGATGTGTTTGGGATCATGATCAGCGTGGACTAGTTGAACTTAAGGTTATGTTTCCCACACTGTATGATCCTATGGTTCTATAACTCAACAATTATTCTCTGAAGTGGAAATGTTCTTCCTCTCACAGCCCTATTTGAAAATCACGCTCCTCGTGGTCTCCCCAGATTTCCATTTGAGTTCACTGAGTGTAATGACTGTCCAATGAAAATTTTACAAAAAGCAATTTATCAATAAAAGATCTCCTATGATTTCAGGATTGAAATTGGGAAGAAGCAAGCATTTCTCTTGGTTTAAATTTGTTGTGCACGTATCTTTTATTTAATCCAGGTCTTATTGAAAGAACGGTTGCACACGACTGCTGTGCATATTGCTCCCAATCAACATGATGGCCTTCAATCCGTCCACAGCACTTGCTTTAGACACGCTTCCTATTCCTGGTCTGCTTCAAGCCAGAGCCTCAAGTTTTACTTTACGATTTTCAAGGTTGTCCGCTTGTTTAAAAGACATCTCAATCTCTGTTCTCTCCACTCCAAGGATACACACGGCATATTCTCACCTTTTACCACTACCAACCACCCGCAGCCAGCCTCAGTTACAACGACAATGCGCCTGCACAGAGGAAGAGCAACGTCAGACATTCACCACCCCATATCCACTCCGACTGGTTGGAGGACCCGTTTCCCGGCTTCGTCCTCCATGTCTGGCCTGTGATCCTATTGATCTGGTGTCACTGTCACTCACTCGGGCCACATTGTGACCAAAAATATGTGCAATTCATGGTGAGACGGTAGGAGCCTCAGTGCGGATCTGGACTCACAAGTCAAACCAGGAACTTGATTCCCATCCTCAGTCCCCAATGTGTGGCATCTGCTTCGCTCAGAATCTCTCAGAGTGACCTATTTAACACAGCGACAAGGAATTTAATCGAATTGTGCAATGTATTACAACAGAAGGTTGTCAAGGCGAGCTAGTTTAGTATGATCATGGAAGCAGTTAAAATTGCCGGTGATATTTCAACAGGTTTATGAGGAAGCAATTGCTTTCGTATCGCTTCCCCTTCTTTAGTTACCTGACAGCTACCTAAAGAAGGAGTAGCGCTACCAACGCGAGTGATTCCAAATACATCTTTTGGATAATACTCCAGTGATGTGTGATTTTTCACTTTGTGCACCATAGACAAACACTGGGACCTCCTCATCATGGAAACAGAAACAAGGCGAGATAATTCAGCCCTGCGAGCCTTCAATGTGATCACAGCGAGTTGGACATTCCTCACGTCCACTTTCCTGCTCTTTCCCCACAACCCTCTATTCCCAGGGATATCAAGAATCTGTCCCACCCTTAAATGTCTACAAGAACTCTACGCCCACATGTCATTGGCGAGGACTTCCAATGTCTCACAAACAATGAGACAAAACATTTCTCCTCATCTCAGCCTTCGTTCAGTGTGCTTTTTTTTTCTGAGACTGTGCCCTCTGATCATAGATACGTCCATAAAGGGAAACATTCTTTCAAAATCAGTGCTTTGGCCATAACATTTCTTCACGACCCATTGAAGAGTTATGCCCAAAACGTCGACACTCTTGCTCCTCAGATGCTGCTTGACCTGCGGTGCCTTTTCTAGCGCGATAGTTTATTGACTCTAAGTCTCCATTATCTGCAGTCCTCACTATTCTGTTGTGTTTGAGAGAGATGAGCATAGGCAGACTGTGAGAGAGACAGAGTGAAGTGCACACTGGGAAGTACCGCTCTCCTTGGAGCACTCCATCAAATTGTTGACTTACATTCACCGTCAGGGAAATAATTGTTTAAATAGAGCCCTTCAACACCTCCATACAGCAGAAAATGCTTAGTTGCAATGATGCGTTTCCGAAGAGTTTTCAATCACTGTCCTCTAATGACAGACTCTGATAAATGCAAGACCACTGGTGCGAGTACATATCTCTCCCACCTTTAGGCGCGAAGGTCTCAATTTTCTATCTATTGACTAACTTTGCTGCCTAATTCCAGTTTGAGTTTCTAGAATAGTGGCGGTGTGAGACTGGTGGAAAGTGCTGAGGTCTTCGGCCAGCACGTTAAAGTCGTCAAAAATGATAAGTTCACAGCTCCAGTCCGCACTGGGGGTTCGTATTCTTCAGGAAGTTGGCGTCTCTTCATGCTGAACAAACTACTGTTCGCATTTATTTCAAAATATTGCATGTTGATTACAAATAAAACGTATTTTTACAGAGTGCTAGCTACCCTTCAAAACCAAACCAAAGAGTTTCAGTTTCTTTGTGACACTTTCCGAATTGCAGACTCTTAAGGAGATTTGGAAGTCCATTCCTGCACACTGAGATACCGCACACGGAGATCTGTCGATGACCAGTTCACCTGTGTTCGTTAATGATGGCTGAAGGATTAATATCGGGTTGCACGACACTGGGGTTAACTTCTCTTATTCTCACAGTCCTTCTAATTGTGATAATTTAATAACAACAGTTATTTTGTATACCGGTATATTATCTCTGAAAAGACATTTTGCGCAGTGGAATTCCTTTGAAAAATATCAAATATCTGAAATCCGCTGGAATGCATTCCAATATAAGCTTCGTCCTGCTGCATGGAATGTTACGTTATTCGCATGCATAACACAATATATCAAAAACCAAACACTTTTATGTCTTGGTAATCATAAATGCGGATAGTGATGTCCAGGAGGGCAGAAGAAATTGTTAAGGATGTAGAATGATCGGATCCCAATGGTGCATTGAGTCCACATCAAACCTCCAAACAGCAACCCAGCCAGATTCAATCCCTCGTTGTCCCTCCACATCTGCATTTCCCATCGCTAAAAAATCCTTACTTGGGTGTCCCAGAATACTACAGGAAAGTTAGCAACCACGCACTCCACCCGAACTATATGTCTTTGGACTGGACAACGAAAGCGAAGCATCTGATGGAAACCCACGCAGACTCGAGAAGGATGTGCAAACTCCACAGAGCCCGTGGATTGAATTGAACCCAGGTCTGCAGCGCAGTGAAGCTGCAGTGCTACACACTGATCCGCCATGCCCATGACTTTAAAAACTCACGAAAATAATGCAACATCCTTACCATCACGGAAGAAACTCTCGGTAAATACCCTCTAATTTGGAGAAGAAGCATCTGTGAAATAACCAACCACTTGGTGCATCTATGCCATTCACAACTGAAGAATGATTATTTTCATAGGTCGGAGGATGTGAGAACTGAACATCAGGTAGAATCATCTCAGCACTTGCCCAACCAAAGATAGAGATTGCAAATCCAAAATTGAACGACTGAATCCATTCAGGACCCACAAGACTGCAGTGAATGCAATTCATCTTCAATTCCCAATGAATCCCCTATTTGACAGAGGAACTAAGTGGACTAAAAGGGGTCATGAGATCATGAGGTCATTAGCGAGCAGGGTTCAGGAAAATCCCAAAGCATTGTAATCATATATAAAGAGAAAGAAGGCAACTTGAGAACGTTTTGGCCCGGTAAAGGACAAAGGAGTAAATATATGCGTTAGTTGCAGTTAATTAGGTGAGATTCTTAATGCGTACTTTGCATCAGTATTCACCGAGGAGAGGGATAATGCAGGTACTGATGTTAGGGAACGATCTTTGATTACGCTAGGTCAGGTCGGCATAAGGCGGAAGGACGTGTTAGGTATTCTCAATGCCATTAAGGTGGATGAGTCCACAGATCTCCTCCTGGCTACTGATGGAAGCGAGAAAGGAAATAGTTGGGGTTTCACAGATATTCTTGAGGCATCAATGAACAGGGGGGAGGTCGCAGAAGACTTGTAAATTGCTGATGTTGTCCCCTTATTGAAGAAGGTTAGCAGGCATAACTCAGGTAATTAAAAAGCTTATGAGCCTGACCTCAGTGGTAGGGAAGCTACTGGACAGGATAATGAGGGATAGGATATATACACCTTTGGAAGAAATTGACTTGACAGTGAAAGGTAGCATGGTGTTGCGCATAGAAGGCCATATCGTACAAATCTAATCGTGTCTTTGAAGAGGTGACAAAGGTATTTGATGAGGGAAGGGATGGCGTTTGGTAAGGTTCGGCCTTTGGCAAAGTTTCCGGATGATACGCTGATGAAGAAGGTGAAGTTACAAGGGGTCCAGGGAGTTCTAGCTGGACGGATAGAGAACTGGTTAGGCAACAGGAGACAGAGAGGAATAGTGGAAGGGGGCTTCTCAAAATGGAGACGTGTGACCAGTAGTGTCCTACAGGGTTCCGTGCTAGGACCACCGTTGCTTATGAGAGACATAAATGATTTGTAGGAAGGTGTAGGTTGCCTTCTTAACAAGTCTGCAGATGACACCAAGATTAATAGAGTAACAGATAGTGAAGGAGTCTGTCTGAGAATGCAGGAGAATATAGATGTATTGCAGAGCTGGGCAGAGAAATGGCAAATGGAGTTCGAAGTGATGCATTGTGGAAGATCCAATTAAGGAGCGAACTCTCCACTAAATGGAATGGCCTTCGTGAAAATTGAAGAACGGACAGATCTGTGTGTTCAGAATCTTTGTCCCCGCAAGCTGGCAACGCACGTAAGTGGAGTGGTAAAGAAGGCACACGGTATATTTCCCTTCATTGGACGGCGCACTGAGTACAAGAGATGGAACGTCATGCTATAGTTGTACAATACTTGGTTCGGCCACATTTCGAATACTGTACACAGTTCTGGTCTCCACATTGCCAAAAGGGTGTGGATGCTTTGGAGAGGATGCAGAGGATGTTTCCCAGATTTTTCCTGGTATGCAGGTTGCTAGCTATGAGGAGGGGTTGCGTAGATTAACAATATTTTCATTGGAAAGGAGGAGGTAGGGGGCGACCCGATTGTGGCCCACAAAACCACGAGATGTGTTGACGGCGGGAATAACAAGAAACCTTTCTGCAGAATAGAGGACTCAATTACGAGGGGCCACGAGATCAAAGTGTGAGAAAAAAAGATTATCTGAGGTATGCCTGAATTTTTTTTAATGCAGAGGGTGGTAGGTGCCTGGGAATCGTTGCGAGCCGAGATGTTAGGGACAATAACGATAGAGCCATTTAGGATATACTTAAACAGCTACATGAATGGGCAAGGAGCAAAGGGATTCAGATCCTTATAAAGAAAGGTAACAGGTTTCGTTAGTGGATCTGAATCTTCACAAGCTTGGAGGGCCGAAGGGCAAGTTCCTGTGCTTATTCTTTGTTCTTTGAACAATAAGGTTTAGCCAGACGTATCATTGGAAGTACATGTTGGATATTTAGAACATATTATTAGAAATTTTGTGAATAAACCATCGTTTGCAAAATTATACATATGCACATGCTTCTTCCTGATCGATGTTAGGAATGCTGATCTGTCAGACTTTGCTCCTGCTTTTCCCCTAAATCTCTTTCAGTGAAGATGCAGAGTTTCGGGTTCAGCTTCACAATGACTTAACATAATAATATTGTAACTCCGACCTTGGTCGGGGTGTGGGAGATCAGCCTTCAACACCACTTCAACATTGGAGAAAGTGATGACTGACCTCAACTGAACCCAACTGGCATGTCCTGACGTAATTCTACAACACTTCAAACCAAAGATAATTCAAAACTGCCTCTCTTCGTTTAATTTGTTCTGTGCTCTGGCATCACCCAGATTTAGGGGAGTCACTTCCACAGATCCCCAACACTTTTAGACAAGGATATTTCTCCACAGGTCTGGCTTAAGTATGTTTTCCCGTATCCCGCTCTGCCTCATAGATGGCTGAATCTTATTAATGGTGTCAGAAAATCTTTTTTGACTGAGGGTGTCTCAGTGAACTCCAGTGATGACCCAGATACCTGAGTGTCTGAATCGAAATTCTGTTCCTACCAACCTCCACCCCACACGTTTCAACCAAAAGAAAGAGCTCCAATGAATTCTGGGGACTAAAACCCACACAATCGCTGAGGCAGGGAAACTGGAAACTGCGCATGTCGGAAGTTGTTACGGGAATCTGCAAATGTGAGAGGAGTGTTTGCGTAGGAACTCATTCAGCTCTGTGATTCGTGGATAAAGACAGCATCCCTGTTTGTTCTTTGGATAGAACTAAACCAAAAAATAGGCATTTCCTGGAATTCAAGGTCATCAAACAGGAGTTTAGAGGAATGCAGCAAATCTGGCATCATCAGGAGGTGAAGAAGTCAATGTTTCGAGTGCAAGCCTACTTCAAAAAGCGTTACACCCAAAACGGTGACTTCGCAACTTCCTGATGCCGCCTGGTTTGTTCATTTGAATATTCCGTACAATTTTCCAAGAGCCAAGTGTCTCTTCGTTCCACTTCCTCGGTATTCATAACACAAAAAATGACAAATAGGAAAAGCTGGAGGTTAGGAACGACTCTGGTCCTCCAGCTAATCAGAACTGCACCACTGCCTGAGTGCCGACGTTGAACAGTGAGCTTGTGTAGCTGCTCCTTTCTTCGATGCGGAGCTGTTGCTGCTGCTGCTGTCTGAATGAAGATGGAGTTTCACCGAGACTGAACCTTCCTTTAGATGTCAGCACATCACTGGCAGCACAACCCTGGCTTTTATGTTTCTTACCATTTCCCTGTTTATAAAATTCTGTGGTTAAGTTGATAACTTGTAGAACTTGAAGGAAAAGGAAGTGAATCCAGGAAGGGGGCAGAGATTGTCAACAACAAGACGTGATGAATATTGATCTGTTCATCAGAAACTTCAGGAGAATCTGTTTGGTATACATTAGGGGCAGTAAACCGAGAGTGGTAGGACAGAGCAAGTGAGATGAAGGGTTACGGATTTGGTGGAAGAGAGTAAAAATCTATTGTCAAGAAAGAGGAATTGTTTATTGTGTTTACAATCTGTATTATTACCTATATAATTCATTTTTCAGGATGTTGGAGAAAGAGAAGTTCTTTGATTAACTTCCCACATGGTCTTTTACTCTCTCCCTTCTCCTGTTTAAAAGGACATTGCTTTTGATTCTTTTTTCCAAATTTCAAAAAAACGCAAAAGCTTAAAAAACTGCAATTAATGCTTCAAAAAGTAGAATAAACCAAATGCAGCAAATAAGAGCCTCAAAGCAAACAAACAACTCTTGCAAACACGATTCTCTCCTATCCCCCATTCAACTCCGTCATTCCCGTAAGAGACCACACTGTGTTCTGTGTGGATGAAGCGTCTGCCGATTTTTAAACATCCATAAACATAGTGAAATGCACTATATGGAGGAACTGTGAAAATCCCGGTAGGGATTATATTTCGTGTCAATACTGGCATTTCATCAACATAGTCGCAACAGGGAGAAAATATTCACCTGCTAAGGACATAGGAAGGAATTCCCTGATTTCCGTGCACTCTGGAAACATCAGCGTGCTGCTACCGATGAGAGGGGACTCATCTACTCTGAGTGCACGAAAATAATCAGTGCATATTTTACCCTGTTGAGACACCAGTGCTTTCATACTGGGGAGAGTTCAACTACCTGCTTGCCTTATGAAAAGCTATCAAATCAGCTAGCCTGTCTGCCGATGCACCAGAGATTTCACACTGGGCTGTGGCCTTTTACTTGCTGAGATTGTGGAAGTGAATTCACTCAAACAACAACCCTGCAGACACACGAGTGAATTCATATTGGGGAGAGGCTATTCATCTGGTCTGAATGTGCACAAGGATTCTCTCAGCCTTCAAAGTTTCTGAAATATGAGCAATTTCACAAGTATAAGCAGGGGTTGCAGCTGCTATGAATCAACAACATTCATGATTTTTCAAAGTATATTCCAAGGTCTCAACCCTAACCATGCAGAAATGTAAAGGCAGCAGTTATGTCAGTATCTGCAAACTCCCCTCCATGTCGCGCACCAGCCACTGGTGGAACTATATTAGCGGTTCCTTTACCATCAGTGTTTCAAAATCCTGTGAACCACTTTCACCCGAAGACTAAATGCAAACAACTTCTGCAATGAAAGTTCACATTTCAAGACTCAGGCATGTCTGAAGGAAAGCCGCTGTTGATACTTTTCAGGATGAGATTTTCAGAAGCACAATATACTGACTGCAACAGAGAATGCAGGAGCAGAATCAGGGCATCCATCCCACCTTGACTGCTCCTCCGTTCAGTATGCTCACGGTTGATCCTGTACTTTACACTTTCTTCAGCTTTCTTGTCATACCCAGCGATACATTTAATTTCCAAAGTGTTGTCACTCTCTTTCCTGAATATATTGAGTGACGACCTACACAGCTTTCTGTTGGAGAAAATTTCTCAGTATGGAAACCAATTCCGTTCAAAATGGTCTAGCTCAAAGCCTGAGACTGTGACTTTTGTTTCGAGACTCACAGACCAGGGGAAACATGCTCCATGTCCAGCCCTGTCAGAATTGGATGCGTTTCGCTCATATCTTCCTCCGCCCCACTCATTTTTCTTATTATACGTCCAGGTGAACCAACCTCTCCTCATGGAACAGCCCTTTCATTCCTGATATCTGCCAGGCGAACCTCCACTGCACTCCCAACCAATGCCTAGTTCACAGTTCCAGACCAAGTGAGGATTTGGTCTTGAGTGGAGACAGTTTTTAGAGTGGCAATTATAACATTGAAACACGACGATATTGAGTGTACATTCACATCTCAACATATCATCTACTTTGCTCTCTACATCGTGTGAGGCATATTTAAAACATGGCAGAGGAATAAACTGTGGTGACATGTGATTAATATCTGCAAAGAGAATAGAAAAAAAAGAAATGCTCTTATTTGAAATGGTGAGAAAATACTAAACATTATTATCCAGACGGTTTGTACTATCAGAAATGTAAATTGATGATAGAGTAAACAATGTGGAGGACAAACAATATAGTGTTGTTATCTACATTGTATCAGGAACATGTGAAAGTAGCGTGAATCTTTCTCGTTCCGTCTTGCTCTTTCACTGAAGATACGAATGTACCTTTCGAGTTTCTCCATCGCACAATCGCTCTGTGAGATTTTACACACACAAACCCACAAACACGCACGCACAGAACCATACATGCACACTCTAACACACAGACAGACGTATAGAGAAAGAACAATCACTGAATGGCATAAACACATTTACACATGCGCATAAACACGCACAGACATGGACTGTCAATATGTCAGCCACTCATACACATACACGCACGAGCTCTCTTACCAGTATCCTCAATTTCACACACACACACAAGCAGACACACACACGTGGAACCTTAAACATTCACCAACATACACAGTTACCCTACCTTAGGCACTGTTTCTCACGTACTTGTAGCACTCTCTTACTTATATATCCTCAGTGACAAACTCACTTACACACACAAACACCCGTAATTCTTCACACAAATAGACGCGCTCTTACACATGTCCACTCTCCCACAGGCATTTGGAATCTCCAACACACATATCTGCTCTAATATATGCACATTCACGCATTCACACACAATAAAACTTTGAATATCATATCTCTTATGGTGTTTATTCTGTCAATCTACATTTGCTCTGTCCGCTTCAAAATATACAACATTTAGTATCAGTTTTCTCAGCTGTCACATACAGGGTTGAAGTTAAATGTTTTCCAACAATTTCCTCACCCAAAACAGCGATACGAGGTTGAGGAAGGATTTAGATGCACAGTAAATTGCCTCGACGGTGTTCCTGTCAAATCCTTTCAGAAACGAATAGAATGGGAAGCGCTTTCCAAGATGATATATTCAGGTTTGTGAAGCTCAGCAGAATCCGAGCTGAAGTGTTGCACTATAATAAATTAACCAGTCTCCATTACATACTTCTTTCAATGACTCGATCTTGAACTCTCGATTCAGGCACAAAGGGTCAAAATATCGAAAAAAAGTGGAACAAGTGCGGCTGCTCAAAATCAGTATCAAAAGCAGAAAGTGCCAGGAAAGCTCAGCAGGTTTGGCAGAATCTGTGAAGAAAAATCAAGTTAATACTTACCTTTCTTCTTTCTGAGCAATGGTCACTGGACGAGAAACATTACTTCTGATTTCTCTTCGCAGACGCTGTCAGAGCTGCTGAGCTTTTCCAGCAACTTCTGTTTTTGCTCGGGTTAATATCTCATTGATTAACATTCTCAAAAAGAACTGAAATCTTCCACAAATTCATGTTATGTTATTAGATTCTCTCTGTTCTGTTCTGATTCTCCTTTAGGTTCCTGCTTGTGACCATCCGCACGTACTAATGTACTATACCCATGGGTTGTGTCCTCTTTCCAAAGACAGCATGTGATTTCAGTCTGGCATGTGATACAGGAGCCTCACAACGTAAGGAAGAGATGGGATCTGAGCCAAACCTGTGTTAAATCTGATCTCTAGGCAAAGTTTAATGAATTTTTTTTAATATGTCAAGGAAGACTTAAGCGGTGAGGCAATATGGACAGATCTCAGAAAAAGTAAGTGTGTGGGACCTAAAAGTATCCCAAAAGCAAAAGTGAGATGGAGGTATAAACATGAAAACAAATCATGGAAAGCTGCAGGAGCAACAGGGCAATGGCGACAGAAGGTTTTAATTTTCTGAACATTGCATGGGTTCCACTTCGTGTTAGATGAAGTTTGAAGCAGAATTTGTGACGACCATCCAGGAGAGCTTTGTCGAGCAGTATGTCAGTAATCCAATTAGATGCTGGGTCCATATTGGATCTGGCGTTGGGAATTGACATCGGCCAGGTCGTTGAAGCTTCAGTCTGCGATTAGATTTGGAAAAATGACAACAGTTCCATAAGCTATAGTATACTCATAGACATAGACGAGAGGGGTCCTAAAGGAAGAGTGCAAAATTGAGGGAATTTCAATTGTACCAAAATTAGATAGTGCTGGCGATGTCGATTGAGAGCATCTGTTTGAAAGTAAATCCACATTCATTACGTGGGAGGCTTTTAAAGAGAGTTTGATTATACTGTATGAGAGATATGTTCCTGTGAAATTAAGGGATGGCAATGTCAAGATTAGGGAACCATGAATGACACAAGAAATTGTGAGACTAGCTAAAAGTAAAAATGACACGCACATAAGGACTAGGCGGCTGAAGGCAGGAAAAGCTTTTCAAGAATATGGGGAATGTTGTACCAATCTAAAAGGAGGAATTAAGAGACCGAAGATGGGTCGTGAGACATCAGGAGCAAACAAGGTTAAGGAAAGTCCCAGATGATTTTGCTCACATCTAAGGGTACTCAGAGAAAAGGTTGGCCCACTCAAGGACAAAGGCGGAAATTGATGTGTGGAGTCAGAGAAATTGGGTGAGATTCGGAATGAGTACTTTGAATCGATATTCAGCGAGGAGAGGGACTTGACGTCTGTTGAAGTTAGGGATAGATCTTTGATTAATCAAGGTCAAGTCGTCATGAGGAGGGTGGAGGTGTTCGGTATTCTAAAAGACATTAAAGTGGATAAGTTTCGATAGGATCTATCCCACGTTACTGAGGGAAGCAAGAAAAGAAATTGCTGGGCCGTTAACAGATGCCTTTGCAGGATCATTGAACACAGGTGAGGTCCCGCAGGTCTGGAAAATTGCTAATGTGGTCTCCTTGTTGAAGAAGGTTAGCAGAGATAATCCATATAATTACAGATCTGTGAGCCTGCCGCTAATGTTAGGGAAGCTATTGGAGAAGAAACTGAGGGTGAGGAGACATTGCCATTTGGAAAGAAATGGTTTGATCAGTGAGAGGCAAGATGGTTTTGTGCAGGGAAGGTCATATCTCAACAACTTAATATAATGTGAGGAGGCGACAAAATTGATTGATGAAGGATCGGATATCAATGTCACACAAATGGACTTTTGTGAGGCGTTGTATAAGGATCTCCATGGTACATTGGTGGAGAAGTTAAATTCGCCTGAGGTACAGGTTGTTCTAGATAGATCGATAGAAGAAATGGCTGGGCAACAGGAGACAGAAAGTAGTAGTGGAAAGGAGTTTCTTCAAATAGATTACTGTGACCGTTGGTTTTCCACAGGGATCCGTGCTGGAACCGCTGTTGTTTAAGATATACATAAATGATTTGTAGGAATGTGTAGATTACCTGAATTGAAAGTTTGCAGATGATGCCAATATTAGTAGGGTAGCAGATCGGGAAGCGGACTGTCAGATAACACAGTAGAATATGTAGAGATTGGAGAATTGGGCAGTGGAATAGCAGTTAGACTTCAATGCGGGCAAATGTGAGGTGACACAGTAAATGGACAAGTCCTGCGGAAAATTGATGAACAGAAGGATCTGCGTGTTCACCTCCACTGTTCCCTGAACGTGTCAACAAAGTCAGTAGAGTGGTCAGTAAGACAGAAGGCAAGGTTTCCTGCTTCGGACGGGGTATTGAGTATAAGAGTTAGCAGGTCACGTCGCAGTTTTATTATATTTTGGTTTAGCAATATTTTGAACATCAACTAACCACACAACAACATAACACTCTTTCATTTGTATCCTGACATACAGATAAGGAAGGACATCACTTGGAATGGGACAACACATCCATCCTCGGAGAAGCCAAACAGAGACATGCACGAAAATTCCGAGACACATAGCAATGCAACCGTGATCTATCAGCAAACACATTGACTTGGACCCCATTTACTACCCACTAAGAAAAAGAACAGGAAATGCCATCACCATCGGAAATGGCATCACCACAAGAAAAGATGTCACACCTGAAATAAACCCAAGCATATAAATAGAAAGCAGGTAACATAAGCAGTGCTTCGTCTGTCGGCTCACTGAAGATGTTACCTAGTATGGTGACGAAACGTCAGAAAATGAGGCTTCCAGCTCAGCGAGCAACCCGACATCCAGAACCTCAATCTGAACATCAAATCTTCTTAAAACTTGCGAAGAGAATGAATAACTACCAATTATTTACAGCTCCTTCCTGGAACATAACGTTTACTTTCCCTTCTATAATACTTGTCCAATGAACACCTGTTAAGACTTATTGAAAAATCAAAATTTCGATACCAGCCAGCGGTCAAATTCTCTGCATCTTCCTCTGTAGAGTTGATTTCCAGGGTCGATGTTGATGTTATTTATTTCCTGCAGCTTCTTCTCTTGACAGGTACATTTGAGAGACTTCTGACTAGCAGCCTAGATCTGTTCGACTTTTGGCAGTTTTCCCTCAGTTGTTCATTATTTTCCCCACTATAATAACCCCAAGCCTCGGATTGTGACATTGGCTTGTCAATATACTCAAATCAAACTTGATTGGAGTTTGGTATTTTGGGGGGTATACTTTCACCTTATTGGTCTAATTCAAGTTTATCTTTGTCTCCAGGCAACCTGCTACCCAAACTGCCGGACCACCTGTTACATTGTATATTATTCAGAACAGTTGATGCTGTTCTGTAATTCTGTGAGCTTTTGATTCTCTTAAATGTACAGGACACCCATATTTCATAAGACAGGTATGATCACATGACCAGAGCAGAAATAGGGGAACCGTTAAATTTTCACTCATCTTTCTACCAGTGCAAATATATTTGCCACTGTAAGGAGACGTGTTGCTGGAACAGCGCAGCAGGTCAGACAGCATCCAGGGAACAGGAGAATCGACGTTTTGGGCATAAGCCCTTCTTCAGGGCTTCTTTCCTGAAGAAGGGCTTATGCCCGAAACATGGATTCTCCTGTTCCCTGGATGCTGTCTGACCAGCTGCGCTGTTCCAGCAACACATTTTCAGCTCTCATCTCCAGCATCTGCAGACCTCACTTTCTCCACTTGAACAACCGACTCTCTGGCATTCAAGTTACAACTCAATCTAATTCGGCTACTGGCAAAATAGCTTTCTCTCGCCTTCAAGCTCTCTGTCTGCTTCTTCCTTCAAAATCCAGCAGCTGTTCCATTTTACATTAGAATTGACACTCATTTACGCCCACATCATCTTTTGACGCACATGGACTTCATATCTTGATTTCGTGGTCCTGGTGTTGGACGGGGTTGTAGAAAATTATAAATGACACACCAGTTCAGCAGGTTTATTTGGAAACACAAGCTTACGAAGCACTGCTCTTTCATAACGTGGTTGTGTCGATAACCACCTGATGCAAGAGCAGCGTTCCAAAAGCTAACACTTTATCTCAGATACTTCATCTATCAAAGGAACCATGTAGCAATACATGCAAAATATTGTCATTCCTGAAGAGAGTGAACCAACCAGCCTGCGTGGTGGCTGTGAGGAAGCAGGGTGTGCAATGTATGCAAAGTGAAACCCAGACAGCATGTACTTTTTCCAGGTATCTGCCCACAGCCCCTGTAGCCATCACCCCTTTCTACACTTCTGCAGCAAACATAAGGCAGCTACATTTCCAGTGCGAGCAGCAGCGAAGGTAAGACCGTTTGGTTTTAAAAGTACTTACCGGTAGCGGGCAGCAGTGTTTTTTTTTCTCTTTCACTCTCTCTTCACAGAAAGAGCGGGAGCACCAGGGGGAAGTGACGACGACCAGAGGGGCAGCCGAGACCCGGAAGCAGTTAGTGTAAGCTTACCAGGGTAGGTTTTTTCCCCCTTTAAAAGCGCGAAGGAGAGGAACCCGAGGCACTACACGGGTAGTGCCTCCCACCCGCCCTCCTCCTCTAACCTAATAATAACATCTGTTGTGGTAAGTAGGTAAGTGCTGAATTTTGCTTGTTGTATTCTTTAGACCCAGTTTTTTTAAAAGTAAAAGTTAGCTTTAGAGGGATGGCAGTGAAGGCAGTGCAATGTTGCTCCTGCAACATGTATGAGGTGAGGGATGCCATCGACGTCCCTGCCGATTACACTTGCAGGAAGTGCACCCATCTCCAGCTCCTCCAAGACCGTGTTAGGGAACTGGAGCTGGAGTTGGATGAACTTAGGATCATTCGGGAGGCAGAGGGGGTCATAGATCAGAGTTATAGGGAAGTAGTAACTCCAAAGATGGCAGATAGATGGGTGACAGTGAGGGGGACTGGGAGGAAGCAGCCAGTGCAGGGACCCCCTGCGGCCGTTCCCCTCAAGAACAAGTATACCGTTTCGGATACTTGTGGG
>NC_057717.1:61382191-61460204 GCF_004010195.1 Chiloscyllium plagiosum | reverse complement strand
AAGCTGCCGGATATGCTGAAGAGTAAAATCACAGACCTCCTCCTACTCTCTATTTCTGCATCATTACAGATATTTTGAATGTTCTGACGTCTGAGTCTCTTACGGATTTGACTGCTTACTAAAATATGTCTAATTGTCAGAGCGTTCAGCAACAAAATTAAAACGAATGGGAGTAATGGCGTTGAAATCATGTCAACATAATCAAAGAAAATCCATCCGGGATTAGTGTAATAACTTGGCTTTACATAACAGAACCATGGCACACTGTTAATTATATATGCAGGTTCCTGTACAAAGTACTGAGGTATGTTTTTCAAACAGAAGAAAATACTGGTTGTTGCGAGAACAACAACGGCGGTTCTCTTAGTGCAATATTTTGCCCTTAGACGTTGACAACAAATGGCCACAAATCGATCAAAGGTGAAATTAACGGTGAACCAGACTGAGCATTCCGTGGCAGCCCGACGCAGAGCATGGATAACACTACATATATTTGTGATCAGAAAGAAGCTTTTTGGGAAATAATAATACGTTATCCGCCACAGTATAACCTCTGCAATAAGGAAAAGAAGATCCGCCATTGACATAGCCAGCAGATAACGAGTGGGAGAAGCAGAAAGACCGCATTTCCCATGACTCAGGATCAATAGCGCCACTAAATTAACTGTAAGGGAGAAAGAGAAACAAGAGAAATACCTGATAAGTCATTCAATGTCGCAACTATGCAGCATTAACACTTGGCATTGGTTAATCACAACGTAGATACTTAAAAATATTCTGGTAAAGAAGATACCAGCAGCAATCATGAATCAACCAAATACATTAAAACAATTTCAAATGGTCAATTCATAATGTACCAGACTCATTCGTTGAAAGCTGAACTACTCATGGTTAGGGACATTTTTGACGATAGCCTGAGAGCTTGTAGAAGTGGCAGTTCACACTTAGTCGTATAATTGATAATAATTTCAAAACACTAGCAATGAAGTAATTGCAGTTTATTTTGACTTTCGTAAACCTCATGAGTTACATCAAAATTATGCAAAAGAAGAGATAAGATAGAAATGGACTAATAGCTGATACGAAAGCAAAACGTACTTAAATGAGATTAAATGTTTCTGAACAGCTTGACAAAAGCAACGAAGTTCTGTTCTGCAAGGAATTGCGACAAGTCCTTTGCAATTTCCAGAAACAGTAAGAATATGAAACGCAAAGCCACATTATCAAAATAGACACATATTACAAAAAACATTAAACAATGCTTAAAACAGACAGAAAATGAAATAAACTGTCTGCATTGCCAACCAATTTCTACAAGGAGAGGATAAAAGGCATTCACATTTGAACATAAGATATTCCTTTAAATTGTACTTTGATCCGAAGATGTACGTTTCAACTTATCCCCTGGAAGTTATAGATATGTGAATTAGTATCAGGAGCATTGCATTCAGGTTGCACAGGCTTCTCTCTCATTCATTCAGTGTTTCACTGATATAATTGTAACTCAAAGCCAAAATCCCGACTCCGCGTGCTTAACTAGAATTTATCCACAACGACCTTAAAAATAGTTAAGGAATCAGATTTCACCATATTTTCGGAAAGTGAAATCCAGATATTCATGGCTGAAGAGGTTTAAAATGTATTTTTCTTTAAGTAGTTTAAAACCTGATTTTTAAAACCATATCACACGTTTCTGGATGCATCTATCAGTGAAAACATTCTTTTCCTCTTTACTGTTTTAAACTGCCTTCAGGGTAGTACGTGTTTCAATGACAGCACCTTAATGTCGTACATCAGGTAGATGGTGTCTTACTGCAATAAACAGAAGCTTAGCGTGAACGTGGTTCAAAAGGAACAGCCCACTATTATAAGGCAATATTCTGATAAATCAAATTGAATGTATTCATTATATTTACTCCTTCCTTGAAGAACATAGAACATAGAACATAGAAAAATACAGCGCGGTACAGGCCCTTTGGCACTCGATGCTGCGGCGTTCCAAGCCTACCTAACCTACACTAGCCCACTGTCCTCCATATGCCTATCCAATGCCCGCTTAAATGCCCATAAAGAGGGAGAATCCACCACTGCTACTGGCAGGGGATTCCATGAACTCACGACTCGCTGAGTAAAGAATCTACCCCTAACATCTCTCCTATACCTACCACCCCTTTATTTCAAGTTATGCCCCCTTGTAATAGCTGATTCCATACGTGGTAAAAGGTTCTCATGGTCAACCCTATCTAAACCCCTAATCATCTTGTACACCTCTATCAAGTCACCCCTAAACCTTCTTTTGTCGAATGAAAACAACCCCAGGTGTCTCAGCCTTTCCTCATACGATCTTCCTACCATACCAGGCAACATCCTGGTAAACCTCCTCTGCACCCGTTCCAGTGCCTCCACATCCTTCCTATACTATGGCGACCAAAACTGCACACAATACTCCAGATGCAGCCGCACCAGAGTCTTATACAACTGCAAAATGACCTCAGTACTCCGGAACTCAATTACTCTACCAATAAAAGCCAGTACGCCATATGCCTTCCTCACCCCACTGTATTTAGCAACACTGTAGGAAGACAGAGAAGAAATTGTGGTTGTCCTGGTTGGCACTTTTGCATCATCGCTGGCCAACTGATAAGGTCAAGGAGGACTGGAGGTTAACGAATGCTGTGCCCTAATTCAAGAAGGGCTACAAAAAACCTCTGAGAACTATAGACCAATAAACCTAAAATCTAGTAGGTAGGTTACTTGACAAGGTTCTGAGAGATAAGATATCCATGCACACCACATCTACCGCTTTACTCTCGTCTACCTCCTTAGTCACCTTCTCACAGAATTCAATAAGGTTTGTGAGGCACTACCTGCCCTTCACAAAACCATGCTGACTATCCTTAATCACATTATTCCTATCCAGATGTTCATAAATCCTATCCCTTACAATTCTCTCTAAGACTTTGCCCACAACAGAAGTGAGACTCACCGGTCTATAGTTACTAGGGTTATCCCTACTCCCCTTCATGAACAAGGGAACCGCATTTGCTACCCTCCAGTCTTCAGGCACTATTCCTTTAGACAACGAGGACATAAAAATCAAGGCCAATGGCTCTGCAATCCCCTCCCTTGCTTCCCAGAGAATCCTAGGATAAATGCCATCAGTCCCAGGGGACGTATCTATTTTCACCCTTTCCAGAATTTCCAACACCTCTTCCCTACATACCTCAAAGCCATCCATTCTAATAAATTGAGACTCAGTATTCACTTCGGAAACAATGTCCTGTTCCTGAGTGAATACTGACGAAAAGTATTCATTCAGTGTCTTCCCAATCTCTTCAGCCTCCACACGCATCTTCCCACTACTATCGTTGACTGCACCTATTCCTAGACTCGTCATTCTTTTATTCCTGACATACCTATAGAAAGCCTTAGTGTTTTCCTTAATCTTACCAACTGAGGACTTTTCATGTCTACTCCTTGCTGCTCTTAGCTCTCTCTTCAGATCTTTCCTGGCTACCTTATAACTCTCAATCGCCCCAATTGAACCTTCATGCCTCATCATTACATAGGCCGCCCACATCCCTGTAACAAGGGATTCCAATTCCTTATTAAACCACGGCTCCCTCACACGACCCTTTCCTCCCTGCCTGACAGGTACATACTAATCAAGGACATTCAATAGTTGTTCCTTGAACAAGCTCCACATATCAATTGTGCCCTTGAATTGAAGCCGACTTTTCCAAGCCACGCATCCGAAGTCGTGCCTCACCGCATCATAATTCACCTGCCCTCAGCTATAACATTTGCCCTGCAGTGCACACGTATCCCTCTCCATCACTAGAGTAAAAGTCACTGAATTGTGGTCACTTTCCCCAAAGTTCTCACCTACCTCCAATTCTAACACCTGGCCTTGTTCGTTACCCAGAACCAAATCCAGTATGGCCTCACCTCTTGTTGGCCTATCTACATATTGTGTCAGGAAATCCTCCTGCACACATTGGACAAACACTGACCCATCTAACGAACTCGAGTTATAGCTTTCCCAGTCAATATCTGGAAAATTAAAGTCCCCATAACAACCACCCTATTACTTTCACTCTTCTCCTGAATCATCCTCGCAATCCTTTCTTCTATGTTTCTAGGCCTGTTAGGTTTGAAAAAATGCATCCAGTACTCCTGCTGTCGTATCATCAATGCTCTGTATTATTGTAAATTTCAACAGTCACGCTGGATATCAAGTTCCCCTTTTCCAAGTGCCAATACATGATTAAAATACTTCAGAACACATGGCAATTTTGCCAATGTGCATGATTTTGAGACCGAGGTTGACAGAAATCACCAGCCAACTTTCCCTTGCGAATGGGAAGCTGTTTTTAAACAGGGTATCCTGGGCCATACCTAGCCAAGGAATGCAGGTTCATTTCGAAGCTGATGCGACTGTCGTTATGAAATTTATATGTGTTCCCATGGGTGTCTGGTTTCCTCTCTCTTTGCAAAGATGGCTCGGTGGATGGGCCACATTAAATTGCCTCCTATTGTATTGTAAATGTGGTCTTAGCTATAAGAATGCTGCAGGAGGCACCTTGAGCAGTCAGTGAACAGCATAGCCTCAATCTCTACTGTAGGCATTCTATGCATTGGCTGTTAGTTACAGGTCAACGATTATACACAGTCATTTTATAAAATAATAAATGAACACTGTAAATACGAAATAATGACTTGTATATTCACAATAGAGCACATAGTTTAGAAATAGGTTATCAACGGTAAGTGCAGTTCAGTTGCTGTTGTTATCTCATTCTGTTCTTGTGATGTCCCTTATGACTCTTCTGATGGCCAGCGTATTTCTCCAGCACTGTTTCCATAAATACATCCACTGCTTGGTAAGATAAACACGTTGAAAGGAGGACTTATAAAATGTCCCAACCTCATCAGTTAAAAGTAAGAGATTACAGCAATCATTGCACTAAATACTAATCTGTTTTCTTCAGATTTCTAGTGAATTTCGGAAGTGGAAATTAAAAATGTCATCTCTGAGTTGAATTTCGGAAGTGGAAATTAAAAATGTCATCTCTGAGTTGGTGAGAAACTGAATGCTTCTTTTCTTTGCGATCTCTTCACAGCTCCATGCTGACCAATTACATTTGAATCGATTACAACTTCCGTGACAAGCAAAAGTGGTTCCACATTTTATAAGTTGTTCTTCATCCATAAAACAATGGATTCTTATTTCGAGCAAAAGCTGTATCTCTATTGCTCCTCACATCCAAATCATCTGCAAATCAACACTTTTAAATCACGATCTCTGAAGGCGTGAGCTTTTTACATGGGAAGGAACAAACCTTGTAGCCATTGCAGAATTTTCCAAACACTAGTTTTAACCAATATTACGTTGTCTCTTTCGACCATAATTTTCAAACACAAATTATTAAAAACAGTCACGACCCATGCATTTATATCCGAACATTATTCCCAACTCACACGTTGCACTCAGGCCTGAACATTTTGCAACTCATGTCCCAGGACACTTAGATAATCTGTTGCTCTTTATATTTTTCTTGCTAAATTTGACAATTGCAGCTTTCATACGTTGTACTCCATTTCTGTATCCTTGCCTGCGCATCTCACCTACCTCCCAATGCCCTCTTCACATGATCTACTTCCAGTCGACAGCATATTTGACGACTATATTATTAGTCTGTTCCTATCTTCATTTTTGTACAAGTTATAAACAGTTTGGATCCTTTTTCCTGTAACAAATCATACAACGAATAATACAACGGTTATCTCTGACATTTGTTCCAATAGCCAACCAAACATCTGTCCATGGCAAATATGAGGACCTATCAAATGACTGTTCAATTTAGGTGATACATTATGACGCCACACCTGACCAAATCCCTTCTGGAAATCAATGTCCATATTCCTATTCCCTTTTGCCACAACGTAAATAAACGTCGCAAAAAAAAAAAATCCCTCCCTCGAGTCAGACATTCAAACAATGTGGTCAAGGACCCTTCAGTCTAACCAACCATGTCGACGATAGTCCCAAACTAAATTACTCCTACTTGCCTGTGCTTGGCCGTATGTGTTCAAACACATGCTGTTAGTCTACTGATGTAACTGGTCAAACAAATTTTTAAGTGCCAGAAAATCCTGTCAGCTGGTGTTGAGCCAACTGCACGTTGACATCCAATTTTGTGTCACCCTTTCACAGCGGCCATGTACAATCAATATCTTCTAACAAAATGGAATCATCACATAAAAGTGAACATTGGAACATGTAATGCAACACTTAACCGATTTCGCACGTACTTTCTACTTTGCACCCTTGAACTGGTGTTTGAGACATTTTTTCAGTTCAGCTATCTCTTCCTGCGCTGCTTTATGTTTGTTTCTTCGATTGAATTTCTATCTCTTCCATGGAAGACGTAACAAAACTAACAATTTACTTCATATGCCTTTTTCATACTTTCCAACATTAACTCTCGATTCTCACATTATAACGAGTCAACGATCATCTTGCTAATGTTTTTCTTCTCTCAACTTTTTAAGAAGTAAAATCTCTTATTATCTGCTTAAATAATACTGTCTATTTTCTACACGCAGTTATCGTTGGTTCTTTTTTGGTCTTTCTTCATGCATTTTTTTTCTAATCCTCTGACCAGCCATCAATTTTTGTACCATTACCTGGAATTTCCTGATTTTTCCTCACGCGTTTTCCTAATACGGCTAATTATGGATAACAGGTCAGTAGTGGGAAGTTGCACATGAAGTCTGAAGAGATAGAAGAAGTGCCAAATGAATATTTTTGTCAGGATTCACACAGGAAAAGAGACGATGCTGTCGAGGTGGTCCACGTTATTAGACTGGTTATGATTGATATTCTGCAATTCTGGAAAGTGTGAAAATAAATATGTCCCCTGGGCAGGATAGGATTTTGGAAAGGGTTCTCTGCGAAGCTTGGAACGAGATCGCAGAGCCTTTGGCTTTGATGTTTATGTCGTTATTGTCTACAACAATAGCGCTGGAACACTGGAGGAAAACAATTATTGTTCTCTTGTTCAAGAAGCGGAGAAGAGGCAATCCTGGAAATTATAGAACCGTGAGCCTTACTTCTGTTGTGGGCAAATTATTGGAAAGGACTATAAGAGGTAGAATTCATAATAATCCAGAAAGTAATAATTTAATTTGGGATAGTCAATGGCTTTCTGAATGTTAGCTCGCGCCTCACAAACGTAACTGGGTTATTTGAGAAAGTGACCAAACAAATGAATGATGAGAAGCAGTTGATGCGGTGTATATAGGTTTCAGTGAAGAGTTCGGTGAGGTTCCTACTGTCGGCTATTGGAGAAGATACAGAGACATGCCATTGAAGGTGTTTGGATCGGAAATTGTGTACCTGAAAGAAGACAGAGAGTGGTGATTGATGGGAAATATTCATTTTCTCGTTCACGTACTCGTGGTATTCCGCAAGGATCTGTTTTGGGGCTATTGCTGTTTGTCTTTTTTTTAAATAAATGACCTGTGTGAGGGCGGAGAAATCGTGGATGATGCTGAAGTCTTGGAGTTGTGAACAGTGCAGAAGGATTTTTAAGATTGCTGCGGGACATAGATAAGCTGCAGAGCTGGGCCGAGAAGTGGTAAATCGAAATAAATGCGGACATGTGAGAGATAATTCACTTAGGAACAAGTAAACGGAGTAAAAGGTGCTGGGCTAATGGTTTGATTCTTGATCGCGTGGACGTGCATAGATCTCTGGAAATCGCCACCCAGGCTGATAATATCCTTAAGAAGACATATGGTGTGCTAGTGTTTATTCGTGAAGGGATTGAATGTTGAAGTCATGAGGTCACGTACAGCTGTACAAACCTGTGGTGCAGCCTAATTATGTGTATTGCATACAGTTTGATCGCCATCTTACAGGAAGGATGTGGAGGCATTGGAAAGGTTGGAAAGGAAAATTTGCAGGATGTTGCTTTGTGTGGACGTAAGGACTTATGAGGAAATGCTAAGGGACTTGAAGCTGTCTTCATTCGAGAGAAGGTTTCGAGGTGATGCAATACAGGCATCCAAGATAATCAGAGGATTAGATAGGGTAGACAATATAAGCATTGTTCCTCGTGTGTTGATGGATAGCACGGAGTTGGGGGGCATAGCTAGAACAAAGTGCAGGGATCAAAGAACATTACAGCACAGGAAAAGGCACTTCAGCCCTCCAAGCCTGCGCTGATCCAAATCATCTCTCTAAACCTGTCACCTATTTTGTGAGGATCTGCTCTTTGCTCCCTGCACATTCATGTAACTTTCGAGATACATATTAAATAATGCTTACTTTCCCACCCCTACAAAGTCCGCTGTCAACGTATTCCATACATCCACCGCCCTCTGCGTGAAGATATTTCAGCATATATCTCCCCAAGCTTCCCCCTCTCATTTGAAGCTCGTGAACCCCAGTAAGTGAGTTGTCTATTCTAGAAAATATGTTTCTTGCAATACAACCTGTCTACCTCTTATGATTTTGTAGGCCTCGATGAGGTACCTCCTCAACCTCCTACTTACCAATGAAAATAATCCTCTACCCAAACTCTCTTGGTAACTAGTACCCTCCATATGAGGCAAAATCGTGGTCAATCTTCACTCCACCCTTTCCAATACATCCTCATCCTTTTGGAAATATGGCGACCCATAGTTTATGTAGTATTGCAAACGTGGCCGAAACAACGTCGTGTGGAACTGTTACATGACCTGCCAACTTTTGTACACGATATCCCGCCCAATGGAGGAAACCGTGCCGTATGCCCTTTGACCTCTAATGACCTGCGATGCCATCTTCAGGGAACAATGGGCCTGAACACCTAGATCTCTCTGTATGTCAATTTTCCCCTGTAATTTTCCAGTTACTGTATAGTTCGCTGCAGATTTGCATTTTCCATAATGTATAACCTCGCCCTTATCGGATTGAACTCGATCAGCCAGTTCTTTTCACAACACTAATATACCCATTAAATGGAAGTTTTTAATTGAGTGTTGATAGATCTAGAATAGATGTCAGAGACGGCTTATTTACTCAGAGATAGGAATGCCCTGCCAGTAACAGTAGTGGACTCACCAGAATTAATGGAATTTGACTGGTCATTACACAAACATATGAGTGATAATTGAATATTACAGTTTAGATGGGATTTAGATTGATTTCACAAGTCGGTGCAACATCGAGGGCAGACAGTTTTATACTGCGCTGTAATGTCCTATGATGTGTGTGCTATGTTTGTTTGTTTGTTGGACTTAAAGACTACGATTTTCCATTTTCTGGACAGATATTCTGCCTGGAGGAGAAAGTGAGGTCTGCAGATGCTGGAGATCAGAGCTGAAAATGTGTTGCTGGAAAAGCGCAGCAGGTCAGGCAGCATCCAGGGAACAGGAGAATCGACGTTTCGGGCATAAGCCCTTCTTCAGGCTTCTGTCCGAAACGTCGATTCAGATATTCTGCCTGGACTGACGGGGGATGTACTTGAAAAACTTGCAGTTATCTCATCATAGCACATTTTGCAGCAGCAGCACACTCAAAAATAATAATCGTGTGCAGTGATACCATCCCAACTCTAGCGGGCCCATGTTCAAGTCGAAACTGTTCCTGAAGTGTTCGATAAATTTGTCAAGAAGCTGAGTAGTAAATATCCACCTCACTGTAACGACACTGCTGAAGAAATCGAATTTTCGACTAGATTGGTGCTCCACGCCTTGCAAAAATATGTTAGTACATGGATTGGGTATTTTACCAGAAAGTAAGTTGGTCAGAGAATAATAGATTGTTAAACACATAGTGTAATTCCTTTGTAACTGTGCAATCGACTCGATACATAGATCGCACAGCCGCAAATATACTTCCCTCAGACAACGTATAACTCTCAGACATGAAAAGGCTTTCTTTCCTCTCCGCCCGACCCGGACTGGCCCTCTTGCACCGCACAGTGCACAATCACCTATCATCTCGCGCTGGACCGGGCCATCTCTGCTCTGGTGCATCTACGCACAGGTGGAAACGAGTGAACTCGCTCTCAGATCATATGGTGACACAATAGTGAAAGAACACACTACCTTGTTGTCTACCAGATAATACAGAGTTAATTAGCTACTTTTCGTGCGGTGAAAAGTACAAAAACATGGAAGGAATGCATTTCACTTTCTATATTTACAAGAGAAAAACAGAAATGCTGAACCCTCTTCAATGCTTATAATCTTAGAAACACAGAGGCAGCTACTATGACTGGGAGGGAGTATAGATTAATGGTGAATTAGAACTAATTATTTAATTCCAGTTCGTAACCTACATTCAATAAAATGCTTCAGTGACAGATGCTACACCTCAAATATGCAATTTACTCACTGCACTTTTGAAGAGAGTGATTTTCCTTTCAAATATGCCATTTACATTAGCTAACTCGCACATGTTAGTGATATATACTTGACAGAACATCACTGCCACTGATAATTCTCCCAATATCGAATGTGTACACGGAATTTCAAGGAATGAAGTAGCTTGATGGTTCAGACGGACCGTGAGCTGAAAATGCATATTCATTGTTGGTGTCAAATAATCATATACTAAAAGGAATTCACGTCATTTCGTCCGGAAAACAATGTCATTGATTGGTACACACATAAATGTAAATAGTAAAACCAGATATCACGTTACCTAATGAAAGAATGAAACTCAGGAGCCAGCTCTCAGACAACCTGTCAGAAATTCGATTGTTTATAATCCACTTACCAGGTCCGCCAAAAACAGCAAGGGTAGTGTAATATATTTCCAAGACATTGTCGATTGGATAATGCATTTCTATTACAAGGGATTTTATGTTTTTGAAGCAAAACATCGCACTGTGTTAAACTCTGAATCCGTTTTCTGCTGTTGGATCTCGACAATAACATTGAGATTACATCATGAAGTATATGGGCGGCACTGTGGTACAGTGGTTAGCACTGCTGCCTCACAGCGCCAGAGACCCGGGTTCAATTCCCGACTCAGGCGGGTGTGGAGTTTCCTCCGGGTGCTCCGGTTTCCTCCCACTGTCCAAAGATGTGCAGGTCAGGTGAATTGGCCATGCTAAATTGCCCGTAGTGTTAGGTAAAAGGGGTAAATGTAGGGGAATGGGTGGGTTGCGCTTCGGCGGGTCGGTGTGGACTTGTTGGGCCGAAGGGCCTGTTTCCACTTTGCAAGTAATCTAATCTAATTAAGAAGAACATGCCTGCCATTTATATCCTACAGGGATATAACATAATAGTAAAGAGCTGCAGCTGCAGAATTATGATCAAAACAATTAATTGTGTGATTCTTTTAATTGTAATTTACCACCTGGCGTGTTATGCAGTTTTAACTATATATCTCATGCTTGACAAATTAGAGTATGGACATTCATATGGACATTCACTAATCACAATGAAAATGTTGAAGTTTCTAGTTTATTGCTACTCTTCGTCAGCACGATATTTTTCTTTAATTACCAGAATGATGTGAATCTTTGAGTATTCACGGAATGCCTAAGATTGTGAAAATAAGTCTGGAATTTAATGAGTCACTATTCATGGAATGTGACTTACTTTATATTGAACATAAGGAGTTGAAAATGTGTTGCTGGAAAAGCGCAGCAGGTCAGGCAGCATCCAAGGAACAGGAGAGTTGACGTTTCGGGCATAAGCCCTTCTTCAGGAAGCCCTTCTTCGAGTTTATGCCCGAAACTTCGATTCTCCTGTTCCTTGGATGCTGCCTGACCTGCTGAGCTTTTCCAGCAACACATTTCCCGCTCTGATCTCCAGCATGTGCAGTCCTCACTTTCTCATTGAACATAAGGATCAAGGAAATGGGACAAGTTTGAAAAGATTGTGCTTGACTCTGAGGATGGAGTGAGCCTGAGTTATCAAGTGTTTTTCTCAGGAATGTTTTTTCTACAAAGATACGTGCCCATTGCAACTGGCGAGAAGCCACGTTGGAAGGTTTTGTTGAGAACGTAATTGAAATAAATGCAATTTAGAATGACAGTGGGAACAGAAGAAATACACAATATAAAGTACCAGTGATGAAGTGTGTTGAAGCCAAATGCAACACATCAGGAATGTAGGCTTGATGCTCAAATGGCTAAAACTTAGCACGGGAAATATCGTAGGTGGACTTCACGTTAGTTGGGGAATAGGAATAGGGAACATAAATGTATACCCGCTGAAATGGATGGTTTAAAGGTACAAATTAAGACACATAAATAAAACTATTGCTATGACGGTCAAAAAATAAATTTCAAATTCCAACATGACGAAACAAATTACAGATCAGAAGTGAAAAACAAATAAGGGAAGCATAACTGAATTATGGTAAATGACTGGAACATTTTAACTGGTTCGAATGCAATTATGCCCCCTTTTCATTAAGGACATCCTTGCTTTGCAGTGCATCAAACGTTGACTCTACAATGCCCTATAGTGACGCAGTAAATCATTCCTAACATTGCTTTCCTCAGCCTTTTATTTATACAGACCATTTTTATAAGAAACAACACTGTTCAGATTAATTTCTCCACTACTTGCTACAGCTGCATACTAACATTTTGCGCTTACCGTATCTAGAGACAAAAAAAAACCCTCTGTAAAACTATTTTCTCAAATCTTTCACCATTGAAATCGTTCCTGTTTTTTCTATTGTCCCTTCTAAAATGGATAACTTCCAAAAACCCCAGTTATGCATTTGCTTTCTGCCGAACACATGCTCACTATTATAACTTGCCTACGTTCCATTTAAACTCTGCCAACTTATTGACAAACTTTTGAACGACTATATATGTGTATTATATCCTCTAACTCTAATTCATCAGTTTCCTTAGCCAAACAACTTATAACTCGCTGACGGTCTCATATTAATCTCTAATCCATTCCAATATTTTCAGCTTTCCAACCTGAAAATAACGACTTACCTTGACTCCCGAATTCTTGATCGTTAACCAGAGCTCCGCAGTTCTGGCATAACAGCTTGGAAGTGTTGAATGACATTCTCTCGACAATATAATGGACACAAACGGCTGCATGACTCATCCTGCGTCTGAATAAATTGTTGAATACGTCGAATTGTCTCCTCCTGCCTCATTTTAATGGTATTGAAAGGCAGAATGGTGTGCTCCCGTTTTACATAACGGTTAACTTCGTATACGATGGAATATTTAATATGTTGAGCCTTCAAAGCTCTATTGGTAGTTATTCGCAGATGTGTCGTTATCGCTTTCTGAAGCGGAACAGCCAATGCTGTACATGGTGTATCTAATTGATTATATCCCACATTGGGAAAGATCCTGTCAGCATTCACCGTTACAAGTTTCTGCATTGTCAGTTTTGTCTGAATAAGATTGCCACTTATTCCTCTCAAGCACAGTGGGTTTAAACTCAAAGTGTTCAACGTTTCCACAAAGGGTATCACCTCAATCCGAGGAATCAGTTGAGTCAATCTTATCTGAACTACTTCAAATTTAGTTTTATTCTTTCTCAGATATCAGACAAAATCCTGCCCCAAAGTCCTCTATATGTCATCTCAGTAAGACTGGGTACATCGTATTAGCTGTTCCTTCCCTCACAGTTAACTCCTTGCTGTAAATACACAAGTTCAAATTAGATAACGGGAAATGCATTTTATTAAAAACTGTATACACAATTCAATTTGCAGATGTTTTGACTGCTTTTTAAAATATTTAGTAGAGTAGTGAATCTTTGGAGATCTCCTCCTTAGAGAGACATGATGGCAGCATCTTTGAATATTTTGAAGCACAGAGAGGTAGATCGATAAATAACATAGTATGCAATGGCTTCTGAAGTGCGAGCGTGTTGCTTTGGGCACAAATAAAACTGCCAGGATCATTTTGAATCGTGCAACGCATGTGAGGGGCTGAATGGCCTTTTGATGTACCTTTATGCATGTTCCTATGTTTGCAACAAACCATTTCTTTTCTGGTCCTTGTAATATGTAGAACTGTGAACCTTGTTTACTTTTTTTGCGTCGTCCTGCTTCTGAACTTGTCTGGAAGATTATCCAGGACGTTATTTAACTGCCCTACTCTGCAACATTTCATAAGCAACATTATGTGGAATCTTCTATTGTGCATATTCATTCGAAAAATCTGCACTGACATTTTCCAGAACTTTCGATAAAAAAATTTTTGTAGAACCATCCAAAAAAAAAACCAAATACTCCCAGGAATATTCCATAAATAATTTAAAAGCGTGGATGTCATGTAATTCGAGAGAAGAAAGACACAAGACAACAGGTTTATTCCATAGAGAAGGAGAATATGCTGTGAATACGATCACTTAATGAAATAGATGAATAAACTTTCTCACTTTTAATGTTTTTCTTATGGAAAGGATTGACCACAAACTCGACTAACAGACAGAAATGTCCAACCTCAATTTGTCATCAAGGAACGAGCCGAAATTCTTTCAGGAATGCGAAGTTTCTATCTTTCTGTTAACAACAGTGATAAGGTGACATCTGTAAAGATATCCTTGAGGGGGAGGGTGTTGCATGATGTGTTCAGAGTTTGCTTCGTTATTCAATCAAAGGATGGGGGCATCGCTGGTCGAGACATTTGTTATTGGTCGCCGTTAATGATCCAATAGCTCACTAGTATGGACATGGGTCCAGAATCGCATGTAGGCAATCGGGTCGCCCCAGAATTTACCCAAGGTCTCCAGGCTAACTGTCAATGCACATCAGGGTTGTGGTCAAAGTGGGTCCGATTGACCTATTGCATTCGGGTTTTCACCAAGGTTTTGGAGGGGTTGTCTCATAACATGTTGTTGTGCGGAGGAGGAGCTGATAATGTTTAGGTGAACACACGAGCAGAGATTGACGACTTGCTTGTAATGGAAAACAGAGAGGATGGATCCTTGTGTTTTTTTCGGATTGCCTGGATGCGTTGAGTGTGCTACCACAGGTATTTGTGACAGATGCAAGGTATTTTTTACGTTCTATACGATATGGGGAACAAATCATTAATGAGCAGATTTTCAAATGATGGAAGTAAAACTACTGAAGAGCAGAGTAATGGTAAGGATTTAAAAAACACAGAGGTAACGTTTCAAATCTGATGACCCTTCCTCAGAGATGAAGAAAGACCGAAAATTAGATAACTTGCAGTATGGAAACAGGCCGTTCGGCCCAACAAGTCCTCACCGACCCGCCACCCATTCCCCTATACTTACCCTTCCACCTAACACTAAGGGCAATTTAGCGTGGCCAATTCACCTAACCTGCACATTTTTCTGTGGGAGGAAACCAGAGCATCCGGAGGAAACCCACGCAGACACGGGGAGAATATGTGTCAAAACATCGGGGAGGAGGAAGAGGTAAAATATGGAAAGGGTTGACGTTGGAAGAGAAGGAGAAAGTGACACAGTGATAATGAAGCAGAGAGTTATTGCAGAACGCTGACAGGCAGCGGCTCCAGGAACTGAATCGCAATGGGTTCTCCTCCAGGAAGACACCAGAAAAACAATCGTTTCCCGAGCCGGCACGAACGCAGCACTTGTACTGACCTCCTTCTATCTTGTTAAATTCTTGGATTCTGAGAAGCTGAAAACACTTCCAGAAGATACAAAACAACTTGTACTGAACGCGCATGACATTTCGAAAAAAAGATGTTGCCAAAGGTTATTTCCCAGCTATATCTGATTCGAGATTATCCTTTTACAATTTTGGAGCTCAGAACCGTTCCATCTATTCATTTCATAAAACGTGATCATGTGAAAAAAAAGAATACAAATACACATGAGCAGCGTATCTGATTGTCAGCAGCAGAGATGCTTCCTCTGAGTGGGACAGGGGAAGACTTTGATCAGGTTTATGTTAAAATCAGATACATAATCGAAGATTGCCATTTGCATTCCATGAAAATGTGTGTTTCCTGCACTGTCTGACGCATACAGACATACGTACACACACACTCACACACAGGCACACATAAGGACGCTTACATACACGTTCTCTACTGCACACACAGACACAAATATAGACACACACACACACACACACTCACATACACAAACGCATGAATTTGGAGACTTCAATCAGGTCGCCCCCAAACATGATGAAACATCTGTCTGTCTCTGAAAAAACAAAAAGCTTCTTGCGATGCACCCTGTCCAGAACTCTCATGATTTTTTTAGACTTCAAGCAGTTCCCTCCCAAACTTCTGTCTTTCTGATGAAAATAATTCCAATCTACTTTCTCTTCACAGGTAGCGCCCTCCAAGCTAGGCAACATCCGAGTGAAACTCCTCTGCACCATCGCCATAGCATCCATATCTTGTCCTAATGTGGCAACCAGAACTGTATGCAGTATTCCAAATGCAAATGAAATTAGTTTTTGCAATTGAATGACACAAAATACCGTGCATGAACTGTAACAAACACTACATTGGACAAACAGGTAGAAACCTAGTCACCAGGATACATGAACTTCAACTAGCCATTTGAGGCTCGAAGAGTATTCTACTGGAGGATATTAAAATCACACTTTAAGTGATGGTAGGCATTGAAGTGCTGGAACAGAAAGATCAGGAAGTGAGAACGGCAGCAGAGTTGGCAAATGAATGCATGTTAATACATAATACAAGCTTCCGGCCAGAACATCGTCCTGTGAGGAGTACAGGTTGTGAGAAGGGGCGATCCGACACTCCGAAAGAAATAGTAGAGAACACCAGCAAGAATTTCCCGCAGTTTGAAGAAGCCCAAGAGAGTGGAAATGAGGTGAAAGGCCTCAGGTGCGAGACACAGAAAAGCTACACTGCCAGTTTGTTCAGAAGGGCACTGGGGAAAGGTACTTTCATTTGCAGAAAGTGGGACATGTACCGTCACAGTGTCGATCGTTAAAAAAAGGCACTGTGGGAAAAGATGTAGTAAAAGTAGCTAACCCAGAGGCATTCGTGAAGATAGTAAAGGATAGCACAAGAATAATCGAGGAGCGACAGAAGAGTGCACAGCCTAGGCAGTGGATTGGTATGAAGTAAACACCTGATCTTTGCAAAGAATTCGCCCCTGTTGGTAAAGTTTAATGAGAATTAACAGGAGGAGAAGGACACGATACAGGACCTAGCCAGTCACTGATAGGAAGAGATGAGCGACTATGCACACTTTCTGATCTGTTACCGATAGGTTGTTAATTTTTGGGATGGATGGACAGAAATCTAGCGTTCCCCTATCTAAGATCACGTTGGAGTGCCAACTCAAGACTGGGAAGGTTACAGTAGGCGTGATTGACTGAGTGTCAGTTCCAGTAATTAAGTTTGTTCTTGTGAATTATTTGGCAGGATCCAAAGTGGAAGTGAAACCCCTTATTGTGGAGAACACCAAGAAAGATCAAGAAACAGAGGAGTAATATCAGAAATATCCTGGTATTTTCCCAGACTGTGTTGTGATCAGATCCCACTATCATAAATCAATGCACGAAGAGAAATGTAAAGAGAAAGAATGAGAATTTGGGATTCAGTTAGCGGATACCCTGTCTGATGTAATGGTGCAGGCAAAACCTGAACCGACAGAGTGTCAGACAGAAGTGTTTACTGCTGAAAGACGAAGAGACTTGCAACAGCAGGTCAAGACGATAAAAGAAGTATATGTGGATACATACTCGGAAAATGAAGCAGCGAATCCTCTGGAGGGTCGTTATCTGATAGATAGCATCGAATGGTGGAAATAGGGAACACGGCAGGTCGGTGCAGAAGAGGAAAATGCCGAATTGCACTAGATTGTGTTGCCAGTACACTACAGAAAAGAGATGTTACTGGTCGCACATGAACTACCTGTAGGAGGTCATCTCCGAATACGAAAGACTCAGGCTTAGGTGGAAAAAACATGTTTATTGGCCTGGAATGCACAAGGATGTGTTTAACGTTTGCCGTATATGTTATACATGCCAATAGTAAGGAAGCCACAGGAGAAAATCAAACCAGAACCTCTGTTGCCAATTCCCACATTTGACGAACGTTTCACGCGGGCTGATTGTGTAGGTCCATTCCGGTGAACTGAAAGTCGGAACCAATACTTGTTAACCATAAGGGGTGTGTCTGCCAGGTTTCTAGAGGCAAGTCCTTTAATGACAATCAAGACAAAAAAGGGTAAGAGAGGAGTTAGTAGGGTTCTTCACACAGTATGGATTTTTCAAAGAGATTCAGTTGCACCAAGGGTCAAGTTTTACTGACAGGCTCTTTTTAGAATGTTACGGATAGCCTAGATGTGCAGCACTGTAAACAGGGTGCGTATCATCCTGAATCCCACAAGCTTTAGGGAGATGACATCAGATTTTGAAGAGCATGTTGAGAGCATACTGTCAGGGTTGACCGAATGATTCGGATAAAGTTATCCCACTCGTATTGTGTGCTATTAGAGATGCCCCAAACCAATGTGATCAGTTCACTGCCTTCGAGTTAATATGCAGGCATAAAGTGAGAAGCGCTTTGAAATGAATTAAATAAAAACTGACAGAAGCAAAGTCGGAGATCTCGACCTTAGACTATGTTTTGGAATTGGGGGAGAAATCAACTCGAGTTGATGAATTAGCTGAAAAGTACCTAAAGTGGGAACAGTTGCGAATGAAGCATTTGGCAGAAAATAACCCTGAGAATCGGACTGTCACGAGTGATTGGAGATACCACCAAAGCCAGGTTGAGTCATTCCAATCACGAAACATTGAGATAGCAGACATTTTTCTTACAACAGAGAAAAAAAAGGATTAGGCATAACTCTGAACCATTAACATACTTAACAAGTTTTAATCGTCAGCTCTTTCAATGTAGCATCATCCCATAAGCGCGCACTTTTTAAAGGCAATTGAAGAATACCATTATTGTTCTCACGTGCTCTGCCTCTCCACTCCAGGTGGTAAAAAAACCCGAAAAAACCTTGCCCCCTCGTGATGTTGAAGCACAAGCCTCTCTGTCTAAACTCTCACTCCAGCAACAGGGTATTCAACCTTTCAGCTCAAGGAACGAGTAAAAACCTTCAACTAAGTGAAAGCAAAACTTTTGGGTCTAGGAAACTTATCACGCTTCCTCATGATCATTTTGTCTTACTGGAAAAGAAAAACAAACTCATTTGGCGCAATCAAACTGTTTATCTTTTTTTTGTCTGAATGTGACCTTTTAGTGCCACTGTGACAACAATGGTCTGCAGGAGAAACAAGATGGAAACCTATCTTAAAGGCACCCTATCGTCATATATCCCAATCTGTCAATATGAAAGTGTTGACGAAGAAGGAATGGTGAAGAAGTTTTGTGATTTGTGGATCATAGAGAAGATAGGTTCTCTTCCAAATATTTGCAATATTAAATCTGAGGGATTGGTTTTCCCTTAGTAGCAGAATCCTGAACTAAGGCTCGGGCACCTATGTTGACGATTCAGAAATATGGGCTGAGACGCTGAATAATTCCTTCCTTAAGGCTGTTGTTTTCGTTTGAGAATTGTGAACACTGAGAAATTGTACGTAATTTTGTTGTAGCTTTGTTGGAGGGTTGACATGAAGTAAAATGTGAATGAAACTTACTTGCAATACTAATTAAGCATCGTTCGTGATAAATTCATTTTCGGAATGCAGAAGCCACAGGTTCAAATGTGGAAAAAGGTAAATCTGAAAACAACCTAATGGAGTAGCAACCAGAAACATTGTTGACCTTTTCAAATGAAGTTAATTTAAGGATAACTGTCAGTGATGACATCAGTGAACACTTCCCTCTGTACTTCAATTTTCCAACGAGGAATTCTCCTTAGCCCCGAACACGTAAATCTGTCCGCTTTCATTTTCAACTCTTCTACCTGTGGCTATTTTTTCCCGAAACGTAAAGGTGTTTCCTTTTAGAAACGTACCTATTGCAGTTGTGAGTCAGAACGCAGCGCGGAGCAGCTGAGACCCGGTGTGATGTAGGTTGTCAGTCAGGAGTGGCGCAGAGCAAAGCATGCTGTAAGAATGGAGCTGAGCTGGGACACTTGTTCGGCTGGCTTCTTGCGTGGGTGATCAGTGGAAAGGAAACCTTTTTTCTTCGGTGCATTGTAACGAATCTGGCGTCATGACAAGCAGCATTGTAAACATTTCACTGTACTTCTGTACATGTCTCAATAGATAATTTTCTCTTACATTCTAAACTGTTATGTGTGACTATTAGATTGTTTGGAATGGTTGTATGATGTTAATACAGTAGTCCGGTGTTACAACCTGGAGTTCGAATGCTTCTTCTAATTAAAACTAAAGCACCTGGAAAAGCTAAGCTCCCCTCATAAGCTGCTATAAAATGTGAATTATTGAAAGGAAACCCGTGATTTCCACGGTTGCAAGAAAAAAAAAGAATTTTTTTTCCTAATTCTAACACTGAACACAAAACAGGAAATATGAAGAATTCCATGCCCCGTTTTTAATCAAATTTTACCTCAACTGTATTGGAATGCTATTCCAATAACTCCATTACTAAATATTTCATCGCTGAATGTCTGTACAGTCTCTTATGAATTCTTCTTTCCTATCTTCCAAATCTGCTGTCCTCACCGTGATCACCTTTTCTGACTTTTTTGCTGTTTGACAGGAAAAAAGTACCTTGATAGATAGCGCCTTCCAGGAGATTTCTTTGATAGCGTTTAGAGGCCGTTTCAGATGGCATGTACGGTCATATTCGATTGGCAGTCAGCGCTGAAGAATTTTCAAAATTCCCATCCTTTACTAACCTCCAAAGTCCGAGACGCTCATTGGTCTGATATTGTCAATAAAACCAAACTCATCTTCAGTTTGGGATTTGGAATCCTAGCATAATTGAGTTTGGGATTTCGAATCCTAGCATAGTTGGTTAAATTCAAACTCAGATGCCGTAACATCACAACACAACCCCACTCTGATTATTGCGCGTAATCAATTCTCAGCTCTCCCTGTCCCTCTCAGCCAGTCAAAGACTCTCACCTCAGATAATGATCAATTTCTCCTTAATAACACAATTGAGTTCCAACTGGATGGCATCCTCCAAGTCAGAATTTCCATTCAGTTTCACTGCATTGTGAGGATGAGAAGTTTGTTGATACTGAAAATTTCGTCATGTAAGATATTATTTTTCACGTACCTGAGCGAGCTGTGCAGAGGCGTCACACGTTTTGTTCATGATACAGTGTAGTATTTGCCAAACGCAATGCACATACTGTGTATTCATATTTACCCTGAATAATGATGCCACTGTTGTCCTAATGCATCCAGCTGGAGGTTGAAACAGCGCACAGTACATGGAGACAACACCAGCCAGAATCAAATCTACCTGAAATGTAAGAATTTAAAAATTAATTAAATAAGAGATATGATAAATCCCTTAAAAACTGTCAGGCTCCTTAGAGTTCTGACAGTGAAGAGGCGTTGTTCTGCTTTTTGGCTATCGTGTCAAATGGTTGCAGCAGGACATGTTGTTGCTAATTGTCACTCGAAGGAATTTTGCGTTCTCCATCTCAGAAACATTTATGCAGACAGGGGTAATCCCTTCACTGCATTGCATACAATTATTGATCAGCTCTATCACTGTTCTTGCATCGATGGAGAGACTGTTATCATGACACAGCGCTGCCAAACACTCAATTTCGATCCTGGACTGCTTTGCATCGTTGTTTGAGATCCGACCTGCAGCAGTGTTATCACCAACAGGTAAATTGAGTTGGTGCATATTTTGGCCGCACAACCCTGCGCATAAGGAACATTGCCAGGTTTTGAGCATGCAACTTTGCGGGGCAGTGTCTTTTTTTTAGGATTATCATGGAGGAGATGTTTTCACCTGCACTGTGACTGTGTTCAGTTTATCAGGAAGTTAATAATCCATTCATCGAGGGCAGAGGAGAGACCAAAATCCCAAAGTTTCTGAATGAGTTTGTTTGGAATTTTATAATTGAAGGTAGAGCTGTAGTCAATAAGTAGGAGCCTGCCTTATGGATCCTTCTTGTCCTGAGGGTTTTTATTGCAATTTGGTTGGCCCTTCTCGAAGTCTCGTCAGCACACCATCAGTTCTTGTTCCCATGCTGTCGATGGGGAAATGTGAAGCCGTTTAGTTTGAAAGGAAGAACAACACAGCAGTATTACTTAAATTGAGAAAGAGTGAAGGAAGTGACAACATCGGGGATGGGGTTGGATGTGGTAGACTTGTGCGCAAAACACAAAAATCTGGTAGGAATCAGAAAGCCAAAGAGTGTTGGTCCTCATTTCACGAGTCATGACGTATAAGATGAGAGAATGTTTCTTCTTCTCAAAATGTAAAAGGTGCTGCTTAGCCAACATCTTATTTCTGCACAGGTATTATTTCAATGAATCATTTCAGAGAAGGTTCATTTGAATGATCGCTGGTGTGCGGGGATCGGCCTCTGACCAATGGCTAAAGAGTTTGGGTCTCTCTTCGCTGGAGTTCAGAGAAAGGAGAGTCGATGTCATTGAAATATTTTAAGGGGCTTCAGCCGGTGAATGCTGAGAAGCTGTTTCCCTTCATGGGAAAAATAGGACCAGACGTCATAAGCTCAGAGGAAAGGAGCACCATTTGAAAGCTGAGATGAAGAGTAATTTCTTCTCTCGGAGATTTCAGTGTCTTTGGAACTTATTGCCACAGAGAATTTTGTTCTTGTGTATCTTTAACGCTGACATAATTTTGACGAATTGAAGAATCAAGACATCAGGGTAAGTTCAGTGAGGTGAATGTGAGTCAGTGTCATGTGAAAGTCAAATCAAGCTGGATGACAGATTGTCTATTCACTTTTATTTTGGTATTATGGTTCTTCTATATTGAAGCAACGTTTTTCTATCTTCATCTAATACGTCATAATATTTTTCATTTTGGATTATTTAATTCATTTATTCTCCCATGATCACTATTATTGCAGAACCTCAGATATAATTGTACTGAGATAAACTGTGATATTTATGTTACGCCCCTTTCTGCCGTGGTTGTCCTTCTTGTCTGTTGTGCAATAATAGTTTTACTGAGCAGTGATTGAGATGTGCAAATGGCATTGTGGATCCATTAATTTTGCAACAGTCTGTCAGCTCTGGGAATTTATTCTCTTAATTTTGCGGGTTCTAGCCTCCATCCATGTTGGTGTGTTATGCCTGTAATCCTCGCTATTCGACATTATTCTTGAGTAGTCACTGATTTAGTACCACATATTCACAGAATTTACATCTATGCAGTTGAACCATGTAATCTAGAATATTTGTTTCATTTCAAACATCATGTTTAAATAATTGGCCGAATCATGTACTGATATTAGGGTAGCATCTCTTAGAGTGTTTTTTTTTTCCATTTCAAAAATGCTTTGGGTCATAAATCTGGCCTGACATGCCTCATTGCTCAGCCAAGGCCATATGTTCCTGATGTCTCATTTCATTCTTTTCTATAACAGCAGAAAGAGTTATAATATCCCATCTGTTCTGCTGACATTTCCAGCAAGAAACATAGATGAACCTTCCATTCCGATATGATCACTGCTCCGTATCTTGACAATACCTCTTCTATCACGTGCATAAATTTCGACACAATAGCTTGAACACTGAAGACAACCTAAAACGGAACTGTGTTATACAGGAATACATGAATTAAGAGCCGGAATCAACCATTGAGCCTTGAAGACGTGGTGCAGTGCAACTTGTAAATGGCAGATACAGTGAATATTACGTGTTCCATTTGGGTTAAAATCGTATGGATAAATATATCCTGAATTGTTTTCTCTATTAATACAGGAGTGTCCGGTTATTATCAGGGAAACGTCATCTCTGTCAACTACACATTGATCAGAAAATTAGTGCATGTCAAAGCTGGGCCAGATATTCACACTAACCAACCTAGATACAACTTTCCCAAAATGAAGCTGAGCTCCTGTGGTTTATACTATGATGCAAATTCAACAAAACAATAAGACACATTACAGTGCTAGGAATTTTTACCTCATTTTATCTATCTGCTCCTTGCTCGATTAATGGAATGGAAATAGCTGGATACAGCAAATAACCTAAGCATTGAGTCAATCGCTTGCAAAATTAATGGATCCACAATGCGATTTGCACATCTCAATCACTGCTCAGTAAAACTATTATTATTCTGAGCAGAATCTATTAGTTAATTGTTTGCTTTCCTCACAGCTAATGTCGTGACAATTATAATATTGCCTCAGAAAGCTTGTGGTCTCGCCCAATGCGTCAGTCACTCCCTGATGGTCATGGCAATGGCACATCTGCCAGTTAAAATCGTTAAACTTACAATGCGACAAATTCTGTTTGCTTATTATGAAGGACAAACTTTCTGAGAAGGCACTCCTGTGTGTAATATCGACGCTATCCTGATTTATGCAGTCACTGTCTGTACTGTCTGTTTCAGGGTCACTTTCAACTTTGATCGATTTGTGGCATTCGTTGCCTCATTCTTAAAATTGTATTGCAACGTGAAAACAACGATTGCAGTTCTGAGAACAGTTACTGGACTGAGCTGCTGAAAAAAAAGTATTTCCGATATTTTTGTTCCAGTTCAGTCTTTCAGGAGGAAAGGACTCTGATTTTATTGGCGGAAACAATTCGTCAGTTTATCTCCAGTTTGGGGAGCAATTTATTTATCTTTATCCCGACATATTAGACCGGGAATTGCCTATATTCTCGTCCTGCTTCTCGTTGTGTTAACGGTCTGACAGATAATAGTGAGAACAAAGTCCGAAAGCAACCTACTTGCAGAGCAATAAGAAGAGCACCGGTGAACCATTGATGATGAATCAAAGGAATTCCGTTATTTTGTAGTTTCTTGTCTCAGGGAATCATTTACGTCTATGGTCGGCATCAGCAATGTATTCCGTAAATTTTAGAATAAAGCCTTTTGGATATCACTCTCAAAATCTAACTATTTATGTAATGGAAATGAATTAGATGCTCCAAAAGCTCAGTTGCTTCACAAACACTGCGACTTGTGTTGCGTGGCATCCTAAATTCAGAGACTAGTTGAAGATTAGATTCGATTCGATTCGATTAGATTAGATGAGATTACTTACAGTGTGGAAACAGGCCCATCGGCCCAACAAGCCCAGCCCGACGCATTCCTCTCTTCACCTAACACTACGGGCAATTTAGCATGGCCACTTCACTGAGCCTACACATCTTTGGACTGTGGGAGGAAACCGGAGCACCCGAATGTAGTGAAATCTTCATTTCCTCAGATTATTAAATATTTTAGACATTTAGACTGACTGAGGAACGACGCCATCAGCAGTCAAAGCTGCATCGGTTCTGTGTGGTCCACACTTGCGGTGTCCAGTCCTGGACACATTTGAAGCAACTTGTGTATCCAGTTCTTTTAATGAGTGATTTTTCCTCTAATCAGATAATCTGTACAGGTGCACTATTTTGTGTGTGTGTGTGTGTTTTACATGCCCTTTCAACACAAGAGAGATAGATAGAGGAGATGTGCAGTAACAGATGTGCTACTCAAGAGTGGTGATAGCATAATGAAATGCCGTCCAGGTTGAGGATGATAAACATGGAAATCAACCTGGCCCTTATACCTAGATACAATAAATCTAAACAGGTGAAATCACAGTTGGTGATGGTAGATTGCAAAGAAAAATCAACAATTGAAATGCACGCATGGTAAGTAAGCACTACGAGACTTTTAAGGACTCATTTAGTAACTCTCAAAAAGGATAGATTTTAGTCAAACAAACTTGAGTGAGAAGGATGTTCCATTTGTTAAAGTGAATGCAATTGATTCATCCTGTGAAGCTGACTTGCAATGATCGGGACTTCTTTTAAAATCAGCATCAGATGATTTTTCAGAAAAGGGAGTAAGTAGAATGAAACTTTGCATTACCAAGAAGTGTTTCGGACAGACGAGAGTAAGAACAGCTAAAACAGACATAAAGTGATGGCAGCAATGAAAGGAAATATTCATCCTGTGGGAATGGAACTCGCAAATGAGCAATGACAAAGTATCAATGATATGGATATTGAACAAACGGTTTGCATATCTTTTTCTCCATGCAGGCATTCAAAATGTTCAAAATAGTAGAAAATGAGGCAAAAAAAATCAGGAAGAGGTAGAAACGATTGAGAAATATCTGCGCACCATTTGTGAAGTGCATGTATTGTACTGCATTGTAATGAGGGACATGTAATGCAAGAATATTGGGGAAAGCAGGAGGGCAAAGATACCCTTGAACAGGAAAACAAAGCGGTCTAAAGTGTATTAGTTCCTGACACATGAAACTTTGCACTGCAGAATAGTTAAAGATTTGATAGCGAAAGTCGTGAAATATTGTCTGTGATTTTGCTAAATTCGTTTGTTGTAGGGAAGTCCCAGTGAATCAGAAAACTGGAGGATTGGATGGCATTCATCTTCCAAAAGGATAATTTAGGGCAGATTAGATTGGGAAGCTGGGTGAGCATCCAGGCCCGAGTTCTGCATGTGAGCAGGAAATGTCTCAAGTTCCAATTTCTGGAAGTCTAGATTTTGTACCTGGACTGGAGGAGAGGCACACGACTGATTTATCGTGAGGCTGAAGGAATCGTTGATAGTACATACAGGAATGTGGGCACACTGCAGGACAAAATACCGCAGGCAGCAAGAGTACGCTTGGTACTCACTCAGATTACGGGGACTGAAAAGGCAATGCAGGAATCCCTTGATCCAATCCCTTTCGAAACAGTCGTAGCATTTGGATACTACTTAGGGCAATGGCCTCTGAGGAGAAAGCATCAATAATCATGTGTGAGACACGTTCATTGCTCTGCTAAACAGGGGAAGAGCAGAACTTGTGGAAATATAGTCATAATTCAGTTATAATAAGAACATGTAGGCATTTCTGTGAAAACAATCAAGACTCCAGGATTGTATTATGACTGAGGTGTAAGGATCAACGCCTAAAGGACCTTCTGCATAGGGAGGATGAATAGGCAGTGGTCATGGTATACATTTATGTCAATGACTTTCATGCAAAGCAAATGTGGCAAGTACTAAATGAAAACAACTTGCTGTTAGCAAACAAGTTAAAACGTAGATTTTAGAATTGGTGATTTCAGTATTGACAGAATTGCAACTTTCTAGTCAGAGAGGAAATAACAGGATATACTAACGGACACGTGAGAAAAAGAGATGGTGTGAGGGGGTGGTTTCCAGAGTTGACCAGATTTTGGTGTTCAGGTGGCGGTGGGACCAGCAGAAACTGGATTGGTTCCACTTGATCGGAACCAAGACTGATGACCATGGGGGACGATGAGTTCGAGGGACTAGGGAGGGTATAAATAATTTGGCAGACAGGTGGGAACTATGGAAACAAGCAAAAGACAGAAAGGGGGTAATAGTGGAGCAATAGGCAGAGCACTGATGGCTCATAATGTAACACGGACCATGTCAAAAATGATGCAAAGAGGACACGTGAAAGGCAAGCCTGATGACTCTGCATCTGAAGTCAGGGTGCATTCAATATAAAATGAATGTGATAATCACGCAAATACATGCAAATGCAGTTGATAATATTGGGATCAGAGACATGGCTGCTGGGGATCAGGGATGAGAAATGAGTATCCAAGCCTATTAAGTATTTGGGAAGGAAACCCAAGAAGGCAAAGGTGTTGCAGTTGAGTTATTGGTCAAAGACGAGCTAAACATAATATTGAAGAAAGACATTAGCTCGAACAATGAAGAAACTAGGTGTGAAAATTGAGGAACACTAAGAGTTTAAAAAGTGTATGGGTTGGAGTATAGACCGCTGAAGTGTAGTAGTGTTATTTGGTAATGTAATTGAATCGGAAATTAGGTCTTTCTTGCCTATTTGGATGGGTGACATTAATCTGCATATACTTTGCTCAAATAAAATTTGTCACATTTGAGTATATTGTCTGGTTTACTGGAACAATATATTGATGAAACAACTGGAGGACAATCCACGTTAACCTGCACATCATTCAACGAAAAAGCAATAATTCTGAGAGAACGCTGAGGGATAAGTTCTCATAAGAAAAAAAGTCGTTGAGCCTGAAAGGGAGTAGTTGATTCTGAGACGAGGATCCTGAATCTATAGAAGGGAAACTGTGATGATTTGTGATTTGAATTAACATTTAAGCGATTGCTGGACATGCACATGTATAGCAGTGTGTTGAAGGGTGTGTAGGTTAAGTTATTATATTTTACATTAAGAATAAATCTTGGCACAACATCGTGGGACTAAGGGTGGTGCTATGCTCTATTAACCAATAATGTCACCTTGTCTCATCTTTAAAATATTTACCTGTTATGCTTCAATTAGAAACACTGTAGTCATAAACAAAGCACATTAGTTTTTTCCAAAGCATTTTCTCTTAACATGCTGATGCACACTTCTACAAACTGATGTTAGATTTACTGCGATCTTAGTCTCTGGGTTGTGTTATTCCCTTGCTCCACCTGTGCTGATTTCTCAACAGTTCCTGAGACTCAGGGCTTCAGCATGCCCTAACAATACGGAAACCTCCTTTTTGCACAGAATGCTGTCTCGAAACTCCCTTCTATGATATGGTTTCGTCCCTATTTTCCTTGTACTCGTGTTCCACATAGGAAAATATCAGTTTTGTTTTTCACCTATTTAATCTTTGAATGTTTGTCATTGCCTATCCTGGGCCATCCCATTAATTTCCCAATCATTGAGATTATTATGCAACTGTCCAGCAAAGAGGGCGGGGTGGCCAGCAAATGGAATGAACAAATGAGAGTTTTCAAAGAATTGCCAAAGTAATTGGCTCTGATTAAGTTAGGAATTCATGCTTCTGGGTCGACAGTATTACCATTCTCGCAGATTTGACAAAATAACAGGAACGTCTCAAGACGAATAGATGATTTTGACATTGTCAAAATCGAACCATTAGGATACCAAGTGGACATCTCTTTACATATTGAGAAATTTGATGGAGGGGAACAAATGGGGAAATTAGCTTTCGATACATAGCTGGCCCGTCGGGAGAACAGACAGAGGCAGCTGAGTACAATGTTGCTCTCTTTAACCACAAAGGAGACACTTGCATTTTCGGTTGTTCAGAAAAGGTCCATGAAGTTCATTTCATGGACGAAAATACTTTCAACAGAGAATCCAAGGTGGAGGACGGAAAAAAATTCTGTCTGTAAGAGGGGCTCCTTTTTTTGGAGTATTTTAGTTGTTGGAGGTAATTTCCTAGAATTCCAGGAGCAGCAATTACTGTTTTATATGCTGTTGCATTCTTTTGGCACTTTGGGGAAAAAGTCAAAACAACAGCACTTTAAAAGGGAAAAGAGACGACAAAGGAAACACATGGTGAGGACAGTGCAGGAGAGAGAGGGAGAGAGAACCTACACAGTTACCGCCTTTACTGTTTAAATTCGTGTATCCCTGGACATCGGAGTGCATCTGGGAAAACTAACAAACACTGAAATTCACAACTAAACTTGGAGGAACTGTTGGGCGAAGTTCACAGCACAGAATCAGATAAGTTAATTCTTGTTTTAAGACTGTCCAAGAGAAAGTCTGCAGTAGTGAGTATAGTGGATTCTTTCTTGATTCGGTGTTTTTGGAGATAAGTCTCTTGATTAAACTTAAAATATAAGCCACAGCTATTAAGTTAAACTGGGGAAGTGTTTGTAGAGGAATAAGACTTTGTTATTTTCTGGGTTTGTAGATTGTGAAGGAGCAAAAATGGCCTTTGCAGTGATATGTACTTCTTGTCAGATGTGGGAGTTTAAATAGAGTTTAAGGGTTACTGCGGATTATATCTGCCATAAATGCTGTTGGATGCGAATCTAACCAGATCGATTGGGTCGTTTGGAGAAATAGATAGAAACCATGGGGAATTTGCAACAGCAACAGTATGATTGGATGGCAGTTATAGGAACGGGGGAAGTCTCAGATACAATCACAAAGAAGGGTTAACTCCAGGAAGGGTGAGAGAGGTCGGCACCTAGGGCAGGAGTCTTCTGTGAATATACCCATTTCAACCACGTCTGTTGTTTTGGAAAATGTACGGGGTGATTGATTCTCAGGGGAACGTAGCACGAACAGCCACGTTTCTGGTATTGAAACTGGCTCTAATTCAACGAGGGATACGTCTGCTTCCAAGAGATCAATTGTGTTAGGGGATTCTGTAATCAGAGATACACAGAGACGCTTCTGTGTCTAGCACAGAAAAATACAGAATCTTGTGTTGTTTCCCTGGTGCCAGGATCAGAATGTTTCAGAGAGGGTGCAGAATGTTCTCACCGGAGAAAGGGCCAGCAGGAGATCATTGTCCACATTGGAACCAACGACATCGGAAGGGAAAAGGTTGAGATTCTGAAGCGAGATTACAGAGAATTAGGCAGAAATTTTAAAAGTAGGTCCTCAAGGGTAGTAATATCTGGAGTACTCCCAGTGCCATGAGCTAGTGAGTGCAGGAACAGGAGGATAGAGCAGATGAATGTATGGCTGAGGAGCTGGTGTATGGGAGAAGGTTTCACATTTCTGGATCATTGGAATCTCCTTTGGGGTAGAAGTGACCTGTACCAGATGGACGGATTGCATTTAAATTGGAAGGGGACTAATATACTGGCGGGGAATTTGCTAGAACTGTATGGGACGATTTAAACTAGAAAGGTGGGCGGGGGGTCCGTGTTGGACCAAGGGAGATAGTGAGGAAAGAGATCGATCTGAGACGGGTAAAGCTGAGAACAGAAGTGAGTCAAACAGTCAGGGCAGGCAGGACAAGGTAGCACTAATAAATTAAACGGCATTTATTTCAATACAAGGTGCCTAACAGGGAAGGCAGATGAACTCAGGGCATGGTTAGGAACATGGGACTGGGATATCATAGCAATTACGGAAACATGGCTCAGGGATGGGCAGGACTGGCAGCTTAATGCTCCAGGATAGAAATGCTACAGGAAGGATAGAAACGGAGGCAAGAGAGGAGAGGGAGTGGCATTTTTGTTAAGGGATAGCATTACAGCTGTGCTGCGGGAGGCTATTCCCGGAAATACCTCCAGGGAAGTTATTTGGGTGGAACTGCGAAATAAGAAAGGGATCATCGCCTAATTGGGATTGAATTATAGACCCCCCAATAGTCAGAGGGAAATCCAGAAACAAACTTGTAAGGAGATCTCAGCTATCTGTAAGAATAATAGGGTAGTTACGGTGGGGGATTTTAACTTTCCAAAATCGACTGGGACTGCCATAATGTTAACGGTTTAGATGGAGATGAAGTTCTTAAATGTGTACAAGACATTTTTCTGATTGATTATGTGGATGTACCTATTACAGTAGGTACAAAACTTGACCTACTGTTGGGAAATAAGGCAGGGCAGGTGACTGAGGTGCCAGTGGGGGAGCACTTTGGGGCCAGCGACCATAATTCTATTCGTTTTAAAATAGTGATGGAAAAGGATAGACCAGTAAATGTGATCGATATGGACTTCATTAAGGCGTTCAACAAGGTTCTCCATGGGAGACTGATTAGCAAGTTTCGATCTCATGGAATACAGGGAGAACTAGCCATTTGGATACAGATCTGGCTCAAAGGTTGAAGACAGATTGTGGTGGTGGAGGGTTGTTTTTCAGACTGGAGGCCTGTGACCAGTGGAGTGCCACAAGGATCGGTGCTGGGCCCTCTACTATTTGTCATTGACATAAACGATTTGGATGCGAGCATAAGAGGTCCAGTTAGTAAGCTTGCAGATGACACCAAAATTGGAAATGGTAAGGGTAGAGGGTTACCTCAGGTTACAACAGGATGTGGACCAGATGGGCCAATGGGCGGAGAAGTGACAGATGCAGTTGAATTTATATAAATGCGAGGTGCTGCATTTTTGGAAAGCAAATCTTAGCAGGATTTATACACTTAATGGTAAGGTCCTAGGGAGTGTTGCTGAACAAAGAGACCTTTGAGTGCAGGTTCATAGCTCCTTGGAAGTGGAGCCGCAGTTAGATCGGATACTGAAGAAGGCATTTTGAATGCTTTCCTTTATTAGTCAGAGTATGGAGTACAGGAGTTGGGTGGTCATGTTGCAGCTGTACAGGACATTGGTTAGACCACTGTTGAAATATTGCGTGCAATTCTGTTCTCCGTACTACCAGAAACATGTTGTGAAACTTGAAAGGGTTCAGAAAAGATTTACAAGGATGTTGCCAGGTTTGGAGGATTTGAGCTATAGGGAGAAGCGGAGCAGGCTGGAGTTGTTTTCCTTGGAGCGTCGGAGGCTGAGGGATGACCTTATAGAAGTTTACAAAGTTATGAGGGGCATGAATAGGATAAATAGGGGTCATTTTCCTGGGGTCGGGGAGTCCAGAACTAGAGGGCATGGGTTTAGGGTTTTGGGTAAGAGGGGAAAGATATGAAAGAGACATAAGGGGCAACTTTTTCACGCAGAGGGTGGTGCGTGTATGGAATGAGCTGCCAGAGATGTGGTGGAGGCTGGTACAATTGCAACATTTACTAGGCATTTTGATGGGTATATGAATCGGAAGGGTTTGTAGGGATATGGGCCGGGTGCTGGCAGGTGGGACTAGATTGGCCTGGGATATCTGGTCGGCATGAACGGGTTTGACCAAAGCGTCTGTTTCCATGCTGTACATCTCTATGACTCTATGCCTCTAATTGGAAAAAATGAAAAGTGATCTGAATGAAATAGAAAATATCAATAAATGGTTTGAAAGTATGGACGCTGTGTCTTTTTTACTCTTTGCGGGAGCTACAAATCGGGGATCAGTTTCACAATGAATGTTCATCCATTCAACAGTCCAAAGAAAATGGGCTGTCCTTCTTTGAGGCGATCGTCAGGCTCTGGAATTGTTTGTCCAGAGGTTAGTGGAAACTTTAATGTTAGATGTCCTGTGTGCTGAGACAGAGCTTCATTGACAAGAGTCCGAGTTTTAATAAGAGTTAGTCTGGAAAGTGTGTCGAGGCTACAAACAGGTCGATCACCAAGTCATCAAACATCAAGAGGTAGATCCATGAATGTGCTCCAACTCCTTTTATTCATCTGTTGTCTGCTCTATGTAAAAGTGCCCACTGCCTCGTACTATCTGTCTCTTTCTTTATCGGCCACTGCCACGTAAATCGGTCTGTTTCTTGCTTCTCGATTTCCCTCTTTGCTTTCCCTCTTGTGATCATATTAACCTCTGTTCCCCATTCTTGCAGAGTGCTGCAATCCTTTGCCACCAAGGTGCCGTCAAGGTCCACGAGCAGACATGGAGGTGGTCACATATTGCAAATACGTCAGCAAAACCTGAATACCGAGGGGCATACAGCGAGTTAACAAGAGTTGTCCAGGGAGTCGATATAAGAAAAATTAACTTGCCTGAACCCGAACGAAACATACTCCCACTTCTGATTTGGAACCCGAGACATAATATGGTAAGCCGTGCAAGTTTAGGATGATTTCAACTTCTGCAGCACTCAGATGACAAGACATTGATTGCCTTTTGTGGGCATCTTACACATTCCGAGAGGAAACGCCACTGACAATTCACAGTAAAAGCTCCATTTCCCATTGTTTATGACCTCGCAGTGTTGATTTTTTCACTCATTCCCTCTGGCTTGGTGGACGTCTATAATTTCAGTCCTAATGAGTAGACGAGAAACGGTGCTTTTATTATGTTAAAAATCATACACCACCAGGCTATAGTCCAACAGGTTTATTTGGAAGCAGTAGCTTTTGGAGAGCTGCTCATTTATCAGGCGGTTGTGGAGCATAAGGTCGTAAGACACAGAATTTACAGCAAAAGTTTACGATGTGATGGAAAATGAAATGGAATATTGAAAAATACCTGGATTGTTTGTTCAGTCTCTCATCATTTAGAATAAACATGTCGGTTTCAGTTGTTTCACAAGTAAATCGCAGAACATTTAAAAGTTACATTCCCAAGTGAAATTTCACAATTGGTGTCAGGCCTATCCAGATAATGCATTGAAGGTATGAGCTGCCCTGTGTGAAACTGTCTGTGCCTCAACGGCCAGACTAATTCTAATCTAAAAAAAAATTACGGAATTTTATATGGATTCATGCAGTTTTTGAGCAAAGTGAAATGCAATTCTGCATGAACAAATTCACCCTACAAACTTATATGTGCATGTGCGCATCGGGTGTTTTGTGGGTGGTGGTCGGGTATGATGAGTGTCTGTGAGAGGGTATGTGTATGTGCGTGAGTGTAAAGTGTTATAAGTATGAGAGAGATATAAGTATGAGTGTGGGAGTGTGTGTGTGAGGGTGTAAAGGAGTATAAGTCTGTGACAGTGTGCATATGTGAGCGGGGGAGTGTATGTGTGAGCGTATGAGAGAGGGTCTGCGTGAGCCTATGTGTCCCTAGGAGAGTGTGTGCGTCTGTAGGAGCGTGTGTAGGAGTGCCTATGTCTGTCTGTGTGTCTGCGTCTGCCAGTGTGTGTGTGTATAGTGCATCTTGAAACCTTGGACAAGGGATCCCCAGCTTCTGTCACGATAGTACAGTTTCCTTTTCAGAAACTCAGCACCCACGGACCAGTCAAAACGGATTATTCCTCGTCACAATGGACATTCCAGCACTCCATACCAGCATCCCCCGCGATGACTGAATCGCAGATACAGCTTCAGTACTCAACACCAACACGGAAATGAAATATTGAAGAAGATCTGGTTTGTTTGTTAAGTCTCTCATCACCGTATTACAACTCAACCGCTTTCTCCTCGACCATAAAATGTTCATGTTTCACAACCAGTTCTTCGTCCAGAGACACGGAACAGCCACGGGCACTGTATTTGCTCCCAATGTGCCAACATTTTCATGCACAAGTCCAAACAAGACTTATTCTCTCCACATGACCTCCAACCAACGCTATACACCGGGCAAAAAGGCGACATTTTCTTCTTCTGCACCCATGGTGAGGAGTGACTCACACAACTACCCAGTGATATCAACGAGCTTCAACCTACCATTAAACTCATTATGGACCACTCTCTACTATCTGACTCATTCTTGGACACATGTATCTCCATCAAGGATGGGCACCTCAGCCCCTCCTCTAACGCAAATCCACAGATAACCTGAAGATGTTATATTTCTCCATATTTCACTGGAAACATGTTAAAACAGCCATCCCCTATGGATAAGCCCTACACATGAATAGGATCTGTTCAGCTGTGGAGGAATGTGAAGGGTACCTGGAAGTACTCGAGAATACCCTCAAAAGAACGGGGTATGATGCTGAACTCATCGACCGCCAGTTCTGATGTGCCACAGCGAGAAAACTTAAGGACCCCCTCAGGAGACAGACACGAGCTGCAACCAACAGGGTACACATCGTTGTCAAGTACTTGCTATGAGCCAAAATAAAACTCTGCCATGTTCGTCTCACCATGTACCACATTTTCATTGGTGATGCACACATCGGCAAGACAATTCCCACACCTCCAATTTTCACCTTTAAATAACCACCAAACTTCAAACACATCATTGTTTATTGCAAACTGTCCGGCATTTGGGACAACAATCGACAACATTGTCACGGTGAATGTTGCAAGATGTGTCAAAGTATCAATACTGATACCACAATGACGCGTGGGGACACCTCCCACCATGTACATGGCAGGTATTCATGTGACTTAGCCAAAGTTGTCTCTCTCATACACTGCGGGCAAGGATGCCCTTTGACATGGTGCATTGTTGAGGCCAATCATCGTCATGGCAACGGATGAATGGACACTGCATAACAATCAAAAGACACGACTGTTCCCTCCCAGTCACAGAAAACTTCAGCTGTCCAAGATATTCGACCTTGTACCTTGGGGGAACCGTCTGCCAAGGCGGAATTTGGGACAGGCAACAATGAAAAGTGACCAAGCAAAGGCAGCTGGCCAAGTTCGGTACCAATGTGGATGGCCTCAACCGGGACATGTCACGCGACAGTTGACCCCCATTACACTATACACATACACAAACAGGTGCACATACAGACAGACAGAGACACAACGACAGTCATACACACACAGACACTCTCTTATATTGATACACACATTCACTCCGACAGATACACAGACTCTCCCACAGAGCCATACAATCTCGCAAACACTCTCTCATACGGTAACACATACACATCTACACGAACACATGCACCCTTTCACAGCTTTATACCCATTTTCACTCCCACTCACACACATACACACACTCTCCCACAGACACATATAACCACCGGCCCCTGACACACATACCCAAATGCACACATGCATATATAAGTTTGTGGGGTCAATTTGTGCATGGAGCATTGTATCTTACTTTGCTCAAAAACCAAGCAAAGGCAGCTGGCCAAGTTCGGTACCAATGTGGATGGCCTCAACCGGGACATGTCACGCGACAGTTGACCCCCATTACACTATACACATACACAAACAGGTGCACATACAGACCATGTAAGATTCTGTTAATACATTTTTTTATATTAGATTCAATCGGACCATCGTGGCACAGACAATCTTGCACAATGCAGCTCACATCTTAAATGCATTATCTGGATCGACATGACACCGATTGTTAAAGTTCACTTGAAAATATAAATTTTAAAAGTTCTGCGATTTATATATGAAACAACTGAAACAAACATGTTAATTCTAAAAGATGAGAGACTTAACAAACAATCTATGTCTTTTCGAATATTTTATTTCAGTTACATCACACAACAAACGTTTGCTATACATTCTGTGCTGTGATCATATACTCCACAAGCACCTGATGAAGGAGCAGTAGTGTTTCCAAATAAACCTGTTGGTGTATGACCTGGTGTTGTTTGATTTTTAACTTTGTACATCCTAGTCCAACACTGGCATCTCTTACCATGCTTTTATATGTCCAGGTGTCGACGAAGATTAAGACAATGCCCCGAACATGATGAGAGGTTTCACCTCAAGGGAATAGTTCTGTCAGGGTGAAGTCATATCAAGAGATCAGTTACTGCAAGTCTAATTGTTTCAGGAGCATCATTGTACCAGGGTAGTTGACGTGTTAGGGACTCGTCCTGTCAGAGACATCATCAAGGTCGGGGTAGCAGTGTCAGAGGGGAAGCTGTATCGGAGTGTTTGCCATGCCATGGACCGTCAAGTCAGGGTGAAGTCGAGCCTGGGAGATTCAAGTTGGGGTGGTTCGTCCTGCCATGGGAAGTTTTGTTCGGAGTAGGCTTGGCAGTGGTCAGTGCTGTCTGGGGCGAGTCATAATAATGTGTAGAGGCTAGCCGTTTCAGTAGATAATTGGTTCGGGAGGATAATCATTTCAAAAGTTAAGCATGTTGTGGTAATTACATCAGGACATAGTCATGTCGTAAAAATAGTGTTGGAGGCAGACATGTTGAGGTGTTCATCAAGTGAGCAATAGGCATTTTGGAAAACAGTCACCTCAGAGCAGAATCACATCAGGGCTAATTAGTATGCGATAGATGTGTTGGGGTATTCCGGTCTGTGGGCAGTCATGTATTGGGAAGTCTTGCCAGGGAACACTTATTGTGCGTCGCTATAATATGGGCAGTCATGTAATGAGGTTCTGGGACAGCTGCATTGACACGTCTGTCAGGGATCGTGGTGTCAGGGGATAATTGGATCAGGTTTAAATCAACTAGGAGAAAGTGAGGACTGAAGATGCTGGCGATCAGATTTGAGAGTGAGGTGCTGGAAAAGCACAACTTGTCAGTTAGCATCCGAGGAGCCAGAAAATCGATGTTTTGGTCGTAAGCCATTCATCCGGGGTGCCATTCCTGATGAAGGGCTTATGCACGAAACGTCAATTCTTCGGCTCCTCGGATGCTTCCAGACCTTCTGTGATTATCCAACAGCAAACTCTCAGAAACGATAATCGGCTCTGGAGATGTCAGGTCACAGTGCAGTCTTGTCTGGAGGTAGCCATATCAAGGTCAGCTGGGTCGCGGGCGTTTTAGCCAGTGGACAACTCTGTCAGGGGCAGATAAGTGAGAAGGGCATTTTATCGGTGTCCAGAAAAGTCAGTGTGGGGCAGTAAAGTTGGCAGTTAGCTGTATCAGGGGGCAGCCATGTGATATAGTAGTCATGCTGGGGATTACTCTTCCCAGGGAAAGTGGTGAATCAGTGCAGTCTTATCATTGGGTAATCAATTGAGAAGTTAGTCATGTCAGGGAATGGACATGTTGAAGGATGATCATATCAGGCTTGGCTGATTCATGGTAGTCTTCTTCGAGGAGCAGTTGTCTCAGGTCAGTCATTATATGGAGTAGCGTTGTCGGGGATTATCATGTGTGCAGTACTCATATTGCAGCGTTGTCACATCAGGAAATATCTGTGATGCAGTAACAATATTTTAGGCTCGACGTATTTGGGTGGTATCACGTCAGGTGGAGTCGTGTCAAGGGGCATTCATGTTGGGGTAGTCGATTTCGGGTGTAGCCATGCCAGAGAATGGAGGGTAGTCGGCAAGTCGGTGAATCATTCAGTCAAATTCATTGAAGAGCGCCAGGTAGTCAGATCGGTGAAGAGGCGTTCAGTTATTCCTGTGTGGATGATATTTGACTCAGGTCAAAGAGTGGGAATTTTCCGTAACCGGCTTCAGCAAAGCGACTTAATAGTTGTACAAATTGGAATATATGAATGAAAACATCTTTTGTCATATTTCTTCCTCTCCTGTTCTGATAGAATTCCAGACCCAAACTGAAATCTTCTCTGACCCTGTACCCAGGTTCACATTGTACCTTTTACTTTATATGTCCCTCTTTAGTCTAACATCCGACAAGCATTAGTTCACAAGTCACTGCATTTTATCTGCCGCAAGCTGCTAGATGATGATGTACAAAGTACGTGGCAATGATTTAATTATCAAAATGCAGTCAAATGATTTCCATAGTGCCAGTCCGTTCGTCATTTTTGCTTAGTTCGCGGCAGCCATTTCATGTTAGCACAGCAATAGCATCGACTTTCTAAATTAGGAAAGTTAAGAAAGAAGGGAGACTTAGGAGTCTACCTGTAATTAAGTGCCGCGCAGATTCATCAGATGGTACATTGGCAGGATGTTGTCAAAGGCGGTGTAGTGAAATAACACAGGTTATGTCCCTAGAATTCAGAAAACCTGACATAGTTGATGTATTTAAGAGAAAAATGGAACCTGCAGGGATACAATAACAGAAGAGCTGTTCAGCGAACCCATTCTCTACCTTTCACAGCGGGATGAAACTGTTTTCTCCTTTTTCTTTCACTACTATTAACAATCGCTTTGCATTTTGCCCTTCCCCTCTACATCAATCACAGCTCGTTCTCTGAATTTGCGTCAAGTAATGTAAAAAGATATTTTTGAACACCTTTACGAATGAAAGAAGTCGCACTGGATTCACATTAACTCTGTATTGTCTCTTCCCAGAAGCTGCCGAATCTGCTGACTTTCAAGAAAAGGCGATGTTGTTTGCACCAAAATTCTAGCACTCAATATTTCAGTGAAAAAGAAACAAATGTTGCTCGAGATCTCGGACGTAAATTGTATCTGACTTTGTTTTTAGAACATATGAGCTCAGAAAACCTATCCGAGCGGGCAACTTAAGCTGCAAGAGCAAAATGTGGAAGTCGAATTAATGGTAAAGGAAGAACTGGCAGAGAAAGATCCGCTTATGCGTGAGGAATTGTAGACCAGCCGAGGATGAATGAAGGGTAGAACATGAAGCATGAAATATAGAACAACACGGCACAGTACTGGGCCTTCGGCCAATGATATTGTGCTGAGCAATTATCTTTTTAGAAGATTAAACTAAACTCCCCAGTCCTCTTCTTATTGCTGTGCATGTGTTTGCTCAACAGACGCTGAAATGTCCTTAATGTCTCTGACGCTATGAGCAAGGATGGAAGTGTATTCCAACCATCAAACATTTTCTTTTACCCCGACATCTCCCCTATACCCTCCTACAAATACCTTATAATTATGAAACCTCCTAAAAACTATTTCTACCTTCGGAAAAATTATCTGGCTATCCACTCCATTGGTGTCTCTCGTTACCTTGTCCACCTCTCCCAAGACACCTCTCTTCGTTCTTCTCTTCAGAGTGAATAGACCTAGCTTTGCCAGCCCTCCAATCCCGGACGCATCCTGATAAATCTGCTCTGCACACTGTGCATAGCATCCACATCTTTCCTTTCAGGAGGAAACCATTACTGGAGTCAATATTTCAGGTGGGTCTCACAAGGAAATTATAGAGCTGCAGCAAAACCTTACAGCCTTTCAATTTAATCCCTTGTTACTGAAAACCAAGACACCATACGAATTCCTAACACACACATCAACTTTGTGGCAATTTAGCGGGATCTATGTACATAAACCACAAGATCCCGCTGTTCATCCACACTGCCAAGAATCCTCTATTTAACTGTGCATTCAGCATTGAAATTCGAGCTTCCAAAATGAATCGTATTTATCCCGGTTGAACTCCATCTGCCACTTCTCAGCCCAGCTTTGCATGCTGTCAATTGCATGTCTTAGCCTTCAAATGCCCACGATACTATCTACACTACCACCGAACTTTGAGTCATCAGCAAACCTACGAAACCAACCTTTCAATTTCCAGTCATTTATTTAAAAAAAACTACAAAGAGAAAAGGCCGAAGGACAGTTTCCCGTCGGACACCACTAGTCACCAAACTCCAAGCAGAATACTTTGCATCCACTACCACCCGCTGATCTATTATGGCCAGCCAATTATGAATCCAAACAACCAAATTACCCTTTTTACCATAACTCCTAACTTTCTGAATGAGCGTGCCATGGTGAACCTTCTCAAATGCCTTAGCGAAATCCATATACATTACAGCCACTGCTCAACCTTCATCAACTTGTCTCGTCACAGCCTCAAAGAAACCAATAAAGCTTGTGACGCACGACCTGACCATAAAAAAGTCACGCTAACTATCTATATTCGATTTATTTAGCTTTTTAAACCAAATATTCATAAATCCTAATTCGCAGAATACTGTCTTGTATGTTACTAACCCCAGACTGACTTATCCGAAATTCCCACGGATTTCCGATTTTTTTTTCATGAACAGAAGAACTTCCACCTCCCTCCAATCATCCAGTCATGCTGTCGTGGAAAGTGAGGATGCCAAAATCATTGCCAAAGGCGCAGCAATCCAATTTTTTCTCCAGCAGTAACCTTGGATATACCTCGTCCGGCATTTGGGACGCAAACATCTTGATGGTTCCCAGAATTTCCAACACATCCACTTTCTGAACCACAATCTGTTCAAGCCCATTAACCTGATCCACGATATACTTACTATCAACAAGATCCCTCTCTCCAGGGAATACTGAAACAAAACACAAAAAAAAAAATTGCCTCTCATATCTTTTCAGGTTCTGGCCACAGGTTCTCCTGATCAATTTCTTTTTGTTCACACCGATGTAGAACGCCTTTCGGTTTTCCCTAATACTTCACGCCAAAGCTTTACATGACCCCTCATAGCTCGACTCAGTCCATTTTTGAGTTCTTTCATAGCTACCCGGAAAGCCTCTAATTCTGTGACAGATACATGCTTCTTCAACCTTCAGTATGTTTTCTTCTTCCTCATGACAAGAAGCTCCTCTTCTGTTGTCACGACATACTCCTTCTCCTTACCATTCTTTGCCTGTCTCGGTGAGACATAATAGCCAACATTCACAACAAGAGCTTCTTAAAAAGCCTCCATATTTCTGTTACGCATTTCCCGAAGTAGAATTGTTCCCAATTTATACGCTACAGTTCCTGTCTCATAGCAGGATAATATCCTCTACCTCAATTAAACTCTTTTCCTTGCAGTCTGTTCTTATCACTCTCCATGACTATGCTCAAGGAAAGGCAGTTGTGGTCAATCTCACGGAAATGCTCTCGCAGTGAGAGATATGACACCTGGCTTGGATCTATGACTAACACAAAATCCAATACCGTCTCCCCACCCCCAACCCCTCCAACCATTCACCCCACCTGCACATTGAGTCAGGAATACTTCCTGGACACAGCTGAGAAAATCGGCTCCTTCAGCACCGTCAGTACTCATGAGGTTTTTATTAGGGAAATCATCCATACCAATAACGCTGTTACATCTGCTCCTTTCAATGATCTGATGTCCAGTCTGTTCGTCTATCTCTCTGTTTTTGCTGTAGTGTTTGTCGAAAACACCAAATAAATTGACTGCTCCTTTCCTGCTTATGGTTTCCACCCATACTGACAAAGTCGACACAACCTTTTCAACAACCTTATTTTCGACAGCTGTGAATCACTCTCTAAATACCAATCCTGCTCCGCCCCTTTTACACCCCTCATTGTTGTTTTTAAAAGATTCTGGAACATCCAGAAAGCAGTCTTGCCTCCGTTCTGACCACATCATCGTATTTGCAAGTATTTATCCATGCTCTAAATTCATCAGTCTTATTTCTGACTTCTTGCATTGAAAGAGACGCACTTTATCCCATACATTTGCCTTTCAGCTATGTGTACTCCTGACAGACTCTCTGCATTCTCATTCTGCCAGTTCAACAACAGCTCTCTCCTCTGATTTGTAGCTCTGGTTCAAATCTCCTTGCCAAACTGGTTCAAACTGTCCCGAAGTGTTCGAGCCAATCTCTCGCCTAGTACATTGGTCCCCGTCTAGTTTAAATGCAATCCGTCCTTCATGTACAGGTCCTTCTTTCCCCAGAAGGTACCCTAAAGATCTCTGTATTTATGATTTGAATTTAAATAATTAAGATTGCAGATGCCACAAAAAACGATATAATATTCAGTTGAAACGTTGGGTTGAGCAATGGCACATGAGGTTTAATTTAGATAAGTGTGAGGTGTTGGATTTTGCTGAAGTAAATCAGAAAAACGTATAAAATAAATGGTAGGACACTGTGGAGTCTTGCCAAGCAAAGTGACCTTTGGTACATGTTCATAATTCGTTGACGGTGGAGTCACAGGTAGACAAATTACTGAAGAAGCCATTTAGTGCGTTTGTTTTTAATGATCTATGCAATAAGTTCTGAAATTGGATTTTCATGTTGTGAACATACAGCACATTGGTTAGGCTGCTTTTAGAATACTGCGTTTTGTTTGGTCTCCCTGCTAAAAGAAAGATGCTGGCAAACTTAAAAGGATGACGAAAGGATTCGCAAATTATTGCCAGGGTTTGAAGATTTGAGATGTAAGAAGAAGCTGATTTAGGCTGGGTCTATTCTCCTGGGAGCTTTGGAAGCAGAACAAGGTATTTTTAATCATGCCGAAGCATTTGTATGCTCCCAGTGTAGTGGAATCGAAAACCAGAGAGCATAAATTAAAGATGAGGCGAAAGATTTAAAGGGAACTGAGGGCAGCTTTTTCACGCATGGTGTGGAGGAAGTGGAAGAGACCACAAATGCAACATTTAAAAGTCATCTAGATGTTTATGCGAATAGAAACGACTTCGGTGAACTGGGCTACATGCAAATGAGGCGAGGTTGATTTCAGATATCTCGACGGAATGGATGATTTCGTGGCAGCCCAGCCCCCTTTCCACGTTTCTGCTGGTGCACAGTAAGATCCAACACACAGTGAAACATGCCTCCAATCCTGTCATGTTCTTTTGCATGAAACAAGAGTGAAGTGGAGAGCCCAGGGAGAGACGGACCTTCAGACGCTCAAGAAATAATTTGAAATATCTGAAAACAATTTCTCTGATTCAACAACGTTATCCCCATCCCACACTGAGTGCTTTCGTCAGCGACCCCACAGGCGCAGAGGTGAAGACAACAAATTCATTTGTTCAGTTCGGCCACCGACACAATGCAGGAAGGGATCTGACCTCGTGCCCTGGCAGATACAATGAGCCATTTATTAATACAGAGGCTGATCTCAACTTCAATATCGGTGGATCAGTGTGGGAGGATCGCACCCGCCAGTTCATGCACCGTTTTCAAGAATGAGCGCCGCGCCTGGACTAAACCTCCAAGGTGAGAGATCAGGCAATTGTGTGAATTTGAGCACATTTGTCTCGTTTCCCTCTTTACAGCTTGACTCTGCCCTGATCTTTCCCACATTCACATTTTCTCACTCTCTGTTGCTCTCTCATCTGTAGCTCTGACCCTCTCCCTTTCTGCTTTCTAGTGCGTTTCCCTTCGCTCTGCCTTTGTCCCACTATGTCTATCTCTCATTGTCTCGTTTGCTGTCTTTGTTTACTTTTCTCTCTCTCTCACTGCCTATCTATCTCTCTCTTTCGTTATGTTAGTCGCTTATTCTCTCTCTCTTACATACAGACACATACATATTCTCCAGCCCCTCCTCCCCTCTCTTAGGTATAGTCTTCACTCAGGGAAAAGACTCTGTTCCTGACCTTTCATGATATCAAATTAGCGGGATTTTTATAATGAATATTTTGGAGAGAAAGCTTTGGGTGTGATGCTACGTCAGACAAGGCAATGGGCCACTTTCTGGGATTTGAATAGTGGCAAAGCTTTATTATTAGATTCCTTACAGTGTGGAAACAGGCCCTTCGGCCCAACAAGTCCACATCAACCCTCCGAAGAGCAACCCACCCAGACCCATTCCCCGACATTTACCCCTTCACCTAACATTACGGGCAGTTTAGGATGGCCAATTCACCTCGCCTGCACATGGAGGAAACCCACGCAGAAACGGGGAGAATGTGCAAACCCTACACAGACGGTTGACTGAGGCGAGAATTGAACCCTGGTCTCTGCCACCGTGAGGCAACAGTGCTAACCACTGTGCCACCATGCTGCGAATTATGTGGGAATGTGCTCTTTTGCCCGAAGGGACTTTTTTTCTGTGGTATAGATCTTGCAGATTTTCAAGACATTGTGTGCGCTGATTTGAGTGGACCGACAGAAATTCTATTGCTTGATAGTGGAAGAAGAACGAGTCGGTGCAGATTTGAACTGACGTTCATCAATGCAGATATGAAGTGAGGAATGTTTTTTGTTTCAGCGCAGCATCGACTTGGGGTACAGAATGCATTCGTGGTAGTGTAATGGAGAAAGGATGAATTATAAATTTCGAGAGATTATTGTAAACTAAAAAAAAGCTTTAAACGTTGACATGAATTGTCACAGATTTATCACAACAAACATCTTAGGTCTGAGTGCCTGCGGCAGTGGTTGAGAATTCCAAACACTTACATGGATGTAATAATTCCGATTTTAGGATGTGCATGTTGTTACCCATCCCCCGCCCCCCAGCTCTATTAGTATTTTTTCTTCCTGTTGTGTTTATTTTTAAGTTCTGTTTGTGTGACAAAGAATGTGCCAGAGAATGGCGACCTTGTACATGTTTCACTGCATTCATGATCCCTTTGCTTTATTACTCGTGACAATGAAGTTTTTGAAGTTTCCAGTCATACCAGGAACTTTTTTTTAAGTTCTCACCCAAATTTTGCAGTGAGATTACTGTTCTGGAAAGAATTTCTGACCTTATTCTTCCTGTCGTAAAAAGCAAAATCCCTCACAGGAGGAAATAAAATACATCAGTTTTGAAACCCGACATCTAAAAACCTTAAGTACCTTTCTCACACATTCGGGGCTTCACTAGCTCTCGGCGCAATACGCCAGCGACACGAGAAGTAAGAGCCCCGATGGAAATATAGCATATTGCATGAGCCGTGCTTTCCGAGAATTTCCCTTCTCGTGAGTTCAGACGACAGGCAAACCAGAGGTGTTTCAGAGCGTTTCTCCAAGTGAAATACTCTAAATTGATTCCAAGAGATCGAAGAGAGGGAAGCAATGTAATATTGAAGAGGTAGTCGAGTATTTTGTGACAGAGAAGGAGGAAGCGATAGGGAGAGGGTTTCAGAGAGAGAAAGAGATTGTCAGAAACAGAAGTCGAGACTAGTGGGAGAGATTAGAGGAAGAACAGATGAGCAAATTTAAAAGATGGAAAACAATAACTGAGGGAGGCAATCTGACATGGTCAGTGAGTGCCCTGAGGGTGAATAATGAGCCAGTGAAGCAGTCTTATTTCTTTACCATGAACTGAACAGAAAGTATCATGGAAATCAATTCAGGTCAGGCAACCTCCGTGGAGAGAGATCAATCTGATGCTTTGACTCTAGCGGACTATTCATGCAGAACCCTGATGGAAGGTGATCAAGACTCGACAAGTCAGCTTGCTGTCGCTCCACTGATGCTGCCTGACCAGCTGGGAATTGCAGCATTTTTAGTCTTCCAGGACAGATTTCAGAATGTATAGGAATGTGCTTCATAACCCTTTCCTTTACCTGCCTCCCTCATAATTTTAGATAATGCTTTCCAACCCCTAACAACACAATGGATAAATGGATGTCGTTCTTCATGTCAGCTTTTTTTGTGTTGCAATAAATTTCGAACTGTTCCAGCGTGTTCATGTTCCTTTTACGAGTCGGAACATCTTCTCATTATCTGCTTTGTCCAGCCTGATCACAACTTTGAAAACTTCCATCAGATCCTCCCCCTCAGTTTTCTTCTATCCAAGGCGAACACGCCAATTTGTTCATTCTGTCTTCAGAACTTAAGTTCATCCTCCCAGAAACTGATCTTGTAAATCCCTTCTGCATTCTCTCAAATGCGTTCACGTATTTCCGATAATACAACACATACAAGCGCATACAATATTCTAGCTGTGATGGAACAGGTATCCTGTACATGTTTAACTTAATTTCCCTCCTCGTGGCGTCTGGCACCCTATTAAAAAAACAAAAGAAGCTGTATGCTTTCTAAGTTCCTCTGTACACTTATCCTCACACTTTCAATTAAGTCTCAGTTTCTCTTGTCTCCTTTTGTTCAAATGTTCGAACCCTGAGATAGCCTTCTCATCAGCATTTTTAATACTCACTCTGTCTTAGTCCCACAGACAATTCCTACATCCCTCCATCATCTCCCTCTGCCCTCACTTTCTCGTTCAGTTCCAAAGCGTCAAGGGGAAGCTGAAAATGTGTTCCAGTTTCTCTAGTAGAAGATAACGCAGTGCCAGCTTTCGTCTCTGTTTCTGCATTTTCTCAGAAACTGGTCGTGACTTTGTTTTAGCCTATTTCAGCTGATATCGTGTCAGGATCCACTCCGAAAATTTCCTTCAGGTACTTCATATATTCGATTTACATTCGCTCGAGTGTTTCTCACAGTCAAAAATGCTTGAGTTTCTGCTAATGCAGCAATGACTGAAATGATGAATCGAGTTATACAGTCATAAAGCATGTTGTCAGACTGTTCAGTCCAACTCGACAGCCCCAACAATTAACGGAATATGAACTCATGCCATTTGGCAGAAACTGGCTAAAATCCCTCGAAAGTTCTTAATCATGAAGGGATCTAAATGTCTGTGAAATAGTGCAACTGTACACGAATCCAACACTTCCTCTGCAAACTAATTCTGCACACGCACCGATCACTGTTAGAAAAAGTTGCCCCTCAAGGCTCTTTTAAATATTTGCCCTCTCATCTTATTTGGACTCACATAGTCTGGAAAGATGGCCTTAGCCTTTATGTGAAACACTTGCCTCGCACATCTCTTTTCAAAATCCTCCCCGCAATTTGAACCTGTGTCCCCGAGTAATTGAAATCTCCACCCAGGGAAAACAGACACATTCTTTCCAGTTGATCTACACCACTCATCAACTTATGAACTTCTGTCAGGTCGCCCCTCAACTTTCTGCATTCATGTGTAAACAAAACCAATCTATTCAACTTATTTACAGAATTATGGAGTCATAGACTCATACAACACAGAAGCAGACGCATTGGTCTAACTAGTTCATGCTGACCGTAATCCTTAACTAAATTAGTCCCACCGACCTGTTCCTTGCCCAATACTCTCCCAACCTTTCCGAATCCTGTCCCTATTCAAATCTCTTTTGGAAGTTATAATTATACCGACATCGACTACTTCTCGGGAATTCATTCCACATGTGAAACACCATCTGTGTAAAAAAGTAGCCTCACTTGCCTTTTAAAAATCTTTCTCCTCTCATCATTAACTTGTTGCTCATAGTCTTGAATTCCCTGATCCGAGGGAAAACCCAATTACCACAAACTCTGTCCATAACTGTCAATATTGCATCAGCTTCTTTCACATCGACTCTCAACCTCCAGTGCTCTGGTCATAAAAGTACTCGTTTCGCCAGCTTTTCTTTCTAACACAAACATTTCATACGTGGCAACATACTGCTGAATGTCTTCAGAACGCTCTCCAACTTAATAATATCCTTCCTGTATCGGGGTGATCAGATCTGAACACAGTATTCCAAAATACGCCTCATCAACATCCTGGACAACCTGAACCTAACTTCCTAACTCCTAAACAAATCTCCCAGAACAGGCAGCACTCTGGTAAACATTTTCTGTACCCTGTCGAAAGCATCCATATCCGATTGTTAGCGTGGTGCTCAGAACGCTGCACAATATTCCAAGTGTGATCTAACAGAATTTCTATAAAGTGGAAGCATAAGTTGCTTATCCTTATATGACCTGCCCCTTCACTGATAATTCGAGCTGTCCAATCGGAGCAACATCCCTTTCAATTTTACTGACAATCTTAAGTTTAACAGAATCCTTCCGCTCGAAAGGAAAGTGGAATTTCAAGCAGCATTCTGAAAGTGGGTTCATCACCATCCTCTGCAGCAGCAATATGATGTTTCAACTCCGATACTCACTGCCAATGTCTTTTCACCGCGCACGTCTGTATGCTGCTCATGTGAATGCTGCGTCTTATCTCTAATTATGCGTGATAAACACAGGAATAATAAGATAATGTACATTATACAACTTGGCCTTGGCAGATTCGGTGGCACGACAAGTATTTGATTAGCACGGATGCTTCACAGCGACTGGGATTCAGTTGAATTCCAGTCTTGGCTGTCTGTCTGTATGGAAATTGCAGGTTCTCCCTGTGTCCGCGGTGGTTTCCGCTTGGCAACCCGGTTTCCACCCACAGTCAACAGACGTGCGGGTTATGTCAATTTGCCAGGGAAAATGTGGGCTTCGTTGAAAAACGGTGGTTTGCTCTTCAGAGGACCGATACAGACTAAGTAGGATGAGTGATATTTAGCTGCATTTAGGGATCCTACAATTGGCATTCATGATAAGAGGAGTGGAGTTCAGAGGGAAGTATGCCTTAAATAAGATAAGCGACATGGTAAGACATCAAGTGGAGTATTGTGCGATGGATTGCTCGACCCACCTTCGAAAGTACATCAGTTCCAATACTGCAGTGTGGTAGCGTTCACTAGGCTGAAAGCAGGAATGGTAGCACTGTCCCAGAAGGAGATGTTGATTCTACTTATTCTCTGGAGTTCAGGAAACACCGTGAGAGGGATCTGATTGAAACGCATAAAATTCAAAAGATGAATATGCTCGATGCAAAAAGAATCTTTCCTCCAGCAGGAGAGTCTCGAACCAGGGAACAGACTCTCTGTACATAGTACACAACTTCGAAATGTGATGAGGAGACATGTCCTTACCTCACGAAGCTGTGGAACTGAGTTTGAGCAAAAGAATTGGAGACTGAGTCTCGGAACATATTCAGGGAATCGAAGTCAACAGAACAGGAAAATGCCCTTTGCAACTTCGAGTTTGTTCCAGTTAAAAACAATCAGCTAATTATCCAAATTCTATTTTCCAGCACATGTCTCATAACCATGTGCGACTTGACATCGCAAGCACACATGTGTTTACTCTTTGAAATTAATGAATGTTTCCGCCTCTCCCAACCTCACAGGCAGTGAGCTCTGGACTTCCAGAGTTGCATTCAATTCCATCTGCTCCAGAAAATCCATGCCTCCGGTTATTGACCCCTTCAGCACAGTAGAATAATCTGTCCTGCCAAACTTATATGTTTTCCTACAGTTTTAAACATATACAATTATGCCTGTCCCTCAACCCACTCAAAAAACTGCAGGCCCCAGATTTCGTAGAGTCACCAGGATCAGCCTTCGTGTGATTTGAGCCTGTGCCGCTGGAACATTAGCCTAATTTTCTGAGCCCATAGATATTACCCACTCCTTCACATGAGCATGAATTTGAGCCGTTTCATGAGGATCGCCCATTCGGCCTCAGAGAGTTCGTGGTCTGGGAGGCAAACTGAGTGTGGGGCATAGCCAGGGGATGGCGCTTTAGGGGAACTCCGGTGTAGCTGGTGGGTTAGAGGGGAAAGGGTGATAGCATGTGGTCGGTGAGGGTTGGATGTGGTGAGAGGGTGGACTCTGGGAGCGTAGGGCGTTTGGGAGATTAGTGGGTTTTGTGTTTCAATAAAATCTAACTCTTATTTTCCTGTATTCCAGAGAATAAGTCAATTTATCGTCTCCATACGGGACAATAAGTGCTGCATTCCCGAGTCAGCGAAATTTACGATGAAATGGCATGCATCAAAATCATCTCCCAGCTTTAGACTCGGAAATAAAATGTCAGTCAATTGCAGTACCATGGCATCACAGCAGCATCAGAAATAGGAAAAGGACCAGATTATTCAGCCCTAAATTCAACGACAATGGATAGGCAGGAGGCGTGAAGAACACAGCCAGGTATCATCGCGAGGTAGAGAAAACGCCGTTTCGTGTGAAACCCTTCTTCAGTGCTGGGGCGTGTGTCAGTGGAGCTGCTCTTAAAAGTTCAGGATGGTCAGGTGGGGATAGATGAAGACAGGTACAATGTACAATGTGCTGGTTCAATGGGAGGAATCAATCCGCCTCCACTCTGGATGTCTCCAAGAAGACTAACCCTGTATTCTGTCGACAAATGCACTCGGACAGGCTTCGACCTCCCTTCAGGTTCCACTTCCAATTCTGGCTTGTGTCACTCTGCACGCTTGTCTCGGACTACATTCGCAAGGGTTATCCCGGTTCCTACTGCTGATCTGCAGCAGTCAGCACAGCAGCTCGCCCTCCTCACCCAACAAACCCCGCAATGCATCTGACCCCTCCACCACTCCCTCGTTTCCTCTTCATCCTGCATCCCTTCCCAGACCCACGACCTACTAACCCATTCACCTCCCAATTTTCTTTCTCTCCCACATGGAGTCACTCTCACACCACATTCAAACCTCACCCACCCTGTGTTCTCAGCTTTTCCCCTATATTCTATCAGCTACCATGGAGCTCCCCTAAAACCCCACTTCCTGGCTATGCCACACCATCATGTCTCCTCAGACCTCAAACTCTTTGAGGCTGAATGGTCTGTCGTCAGCAAAGGGCTCAAATTTGAACTCCTCTGCTCCCACCTCAACGTAACCAAGATACGCCACGGTATGGAACGTTATTTCTGCAATCTCAAGGCCCTCAATTTGACAAAAACTCCAACCTACCTCGGACAACTCCTTCACCCACCTCTAACCTTCCTCCTCCACTTGGTCACCACATGAAGTTCTTGCACGCGCATAGACCACTTCATTGCAGACTGCTGATGTGATATCGGCCGCCTCAAATTCTCCATCCCCGTCACCCATCTTAACCTCACACCCTCGGAAGGTGCAGCAGTTCACTCGCTCCGCAACACCAATCAGTTAACCATCTAACCCGCTTAGAAATGTTGGAGAATTTCCATGTTGCACCACGTCTTCCCTCCCCCTTTCCCGTGTCCCCACAGCGACCCATCAGGCCAAAATGATTTCACTCTCCATACATACATTCATTGCCTCGGTGACGACCCCTCCTCTGCTGCCAAAGCATATCATCCTGCAGCCCCGTATTTCGTGGCTCTACCAGCTCCCCAAAATCCTGAAGTCCAACGACCCTGGCCAACGCATCGTCTCAGCATCCTCCTGCCCCGCCGAATGTCTGATCTCCTACTTCGACTCCTTCCTCTTCCTATTGTTTCAGGCACTTCCCAAGTGATACGAACGACACCCTCCATTTCTTCAGTAACTTCCAATTTACCGGCCTTCGACACCTTATCTTCACTATGGATGTCCAAAGGAATGGCCTCCAGGCCCCTCCACTTCTTACTTTCCAATAGACCAATCCAGTCTCCGTTACACCTCCACAGGCTCTGTGCCTCAACTCTTCCACTAGGACATCACTCGGCTACCCTCCCACGCAGCTACTCTCCCGTGCAAACTCTCGCCCATGTATCGCTTTCCCACGCAGCCTCTATCATGCGTAGCCTCTCTTATGCCCAGCCTCTCCCCTGCACTTTTCTTAAATTCAAACAGAAACAAAGTTGCAATTTCAAACCATCTACAAACCGTTTCGATTCGGAAAACGGGAGATCAGATTTTATCGAGCTCAATACATTACTTTCACACCAACCAATGCAAGATGTGAGTGGGACTGAAATTAGTGAGTTTACGTTTAAAGAGTTTCTGAGAATGAACATTAACCCATTCCACAGATGAAATTCACCGGATTAAATGCACGTGTTTGTATGACTGAGCATTTGTTAATTGCATAAGTGATCATGAGTGTATTATGCACATTACTTCCTCAATCACAATATCCGAGGGAGATAACATTGCTGCCCATCTTTCTCAACCATATTTCATCATCAAGCTGGAAATCATCTGATTGAAACACGTCGTGCTCACTATTCAACTCAGGGGATGCCATTTATTGCTCAAAGGCTCTGTATTTGTATGTACGCTTTTCTCTGTGCATCTCAGTCGATGTATGCCTGTCTGTGTATTCCTGTATTTGTCTAACTCAGCTCTATTTTATGTGTCTTTGTAGCAATGTGTGTATTAGTGTGTTTTCCTTTGTGTGAATCACTGTACCTGCCTCTCTCTGAGCAGTGGGCGCCCGGTTTTTTGCGGTGGATCGTTTAAACTGGGATCAATCCCTTCTGCCTATTTCTTTGTTCCTAACTGTCTTGTGTTTACAGTGATACAACAGTAATTTTGATGCGTGTTTCCATTTATGTGTCCGTACCTCTATGTGTGTTTGTGTCTATCCCTGTTTTTAATGGAACAGACCGGAGGGACGTTTTAATGACTGAGTTATAGCGCCGGGGACCGGGGTTCACTTCATCGACGAGAAATTCCTGAGTTCTGTGGGGTTTTATCTTTTGTGCAATGATTTGTAGTCCGAGTGTCGCTGCTTAGTGGATGTTCGCTGTATCTGGGAAATTGGATTATAGCCGTCTCCTCCATTTTCTCGGTAACATCCTCAGAACTGCAGAGCCTCCTGTGAAGTGCTGCATTCCTGTGGTGGTTTGAATTGCTTTGTTTTCATTCCAGCTGCTTCCAGTTGTTCGTTGCAATTGTCAGTGTATTGGATCTCGATTAATGTATCTGAAGTTGCAGTCTCTGGATGAGTTCCGGGCTTGTGGAAATTCTCCGACTGCCCCCTGTTTGGCTTGTCCTATGAGCGTTGTGTTGTTCCCGTCAAAATTGTGGTCTTTGTCGCCAGTGTATGGTCAGGAGGTACAGATGGCCGTTGGTTTAGTGGATACTCCACAAATTCTGCACCAAAAACGGATATTTCCTCAACTTCATCCACAGATACCAAGCAGAAAAACAACGCAACGAGGACAAAACACAACCCAAAAACACTAACCACTCCACTTACAGAAAATGAATTCTGAGAACTGTCAGATCGACTCCACTGATCATTTGGATTCGTGACAGCACATAAAAAGACAGCCACGCTCAGACAACAACAACTGGTGTCCCAATGTTCCCTGCTCCTTGTCAATCCCGAAGCTGCTCCACGTGCGGTTAGAGCTCCCTGTACTGGGACCTCATGCGCCTCTGTACCATCAGATAAAGACCTTGTGCTCCGTGGTTGCATCACTGAACCACATCCACGTAATCATTCCCATCCCCATTTCCAGTTGAATCTTCGGGGCTGCACCACACACTTCCACTGATAACAGAACAAAAGCCCCCAAATCCCATCATGTGCAGGACAGACAAGTGTACAATAATCCATGCAAGCTGAAACTGTGTTGCTAGAAATGCGCTGCAGGTCAGGCAGCATCCAAGGAATAGGAGAATCGACGTTTCGGTCATAAGCCCTTCTTCCTGAAGAAGGGCTTATGCCCGAAACGTCGATTCTCCTGTTCCTTGGATGCTGCCTGACCTGCTGCGCTTTTCCAGCAACACATTTTCAGCTCTGATCTCCAGCATCTGCAATCCTCACTTTCTCCCCTAATAATCCATGCAAGGCTTGCACCGTACACTATATAGGATAAACATGTAGACAACTAGCGCTCCGCATCCATGAGCTCCAACTGGACACGAAATGCCATGGCCAGATGTTCCTCGTAGCTATATTCAGTGCACTGAGTGTCTCTGATTCCGGGTATTTGAACTAGGAGTATGGCCATCTGCAGCAGTTGTTACGTTCTTATGTGGTGTAGCTGGCGAAGCAACCGATGTAAAATTCAAATACTGAGTTAGAAATAAGTAAATCGCATATGCTAGCCGAGAAAAACACTTCTGATGCAATTCTGGTGCTGTTCCTGCATGCACTCCTGCACTGTACTCAGTTTGATGTTCGAGTCTGCTCAATCTGTGCTTCTGTGATTCGATTGGAGGCAATACGCTGCGCTGTAACTGTAGTAATCTGCGTTTGATACCCAATCCCACCCGTGACGATTGCTGCTGTTTTGTTTTATTTTCTCTTTACATTTGCAGCAGTAACACAGTAAAGGATCAATTAATATTGCAGCAAAACGGATAGAGGTACGTGAAATGGCGAGGCTGTGGTAAAATTTGTATAATTATTGAACATTAGCTTGAGTCAGGAGATAAGCATTATGAATCTATTTGGATAAAGATGAGGAACAGTGGAGGAATAATTTACTAGGCCGTGTCGATTACAAGCTCAGCAACCGTAAACACAATGTAAAATTGTACATACAGGAAAACAACATCGTGTGCAAGAGTTAAAGGATGGCAATAATACTGGCTGACCTTCATTTCTTCTCTCCCACTGCTGACTCCACCGTAAATAAAGTTTCGAAAACCGGAACAACACGAGACATATCTTTGGTTTGATTAATTTAGAGTCTCCTTAGTTTCAATCTTTACCTCGGGAACCATCTCTTTCCGTGCGAGCTTTACAAACGGACCATTCTTCTTGCCGGAAAAATAAATTTGTCACTAACCTTTGTGTGCTCCATGCACAATAACACTCATAAGCCTCTGCACCGCACTTTTTGTGAAGTTTCTCTTGATTTTAATAACAGTCTGCCTTGTGATTCTTCCTAACAAAATGCATGACCTCACATTCCCGACATGACACGACACCTGCCTAGCATTTGCGCACTTAGTAAATCAACCTGCATCCTTTTGCAGATTCCCCTGTCCTCATGACACCACGCCCTCCCACCTACTCTGTATCGTCAGAAACGTTTGACACATTTCAATCTGCCACTTGCTCCACATTATTAATTCAGTGAAATCGCATTGAAGCCCGATGACTGACCGTTCTGACCACTAATAATATCTTTCCACCTTGGAAAATACGTATTTATCCCGATTCTGTAACTTCCATTAAATAAATAATCACTGGGTAACCCACGCTCATTTCTCCCCACACCATGAACTCTGCCCTTGTCCAATTAATTTTATAAGGTCTGTTATTGAATGCCCACCAAAAATTCAAATGGATTTTGTCTGCGGTCTCCATTGATTTACTTTGCTTGTAATATTAGCAAAGAACTCTGGAAAAATTGTCAAGTGTGATTTCCCTCCCAGCAAACGATGGTGAGTCAGTTTGAATGCCATCATCGTTTGTAAACGGTCTACATTTTGTTTATTTTTCTTCGCAATGGTCTCTAGCATTTTCTAAAGGACAGAAAAGATATTGGATCAGAGGGGAAACCCATCAGGTCAATTACATCTTCAAATGAGATAATGGATGGATTGGTCGATCTTCAGTTCCGCGTTTTTGCCATGTCACTGTCGCCGTTCATTTTCCCCAGTGACAAAATACCTGTCTACCTCATTCCTGATTATCCCCAGAGTGGACAACACTGTGTTGTAATGAATTCCACAGATTTGGTTTCCTCGGAGGAACAGCATATCCTCCTCATCTAAGTCTTAAAGAAGCAGCCCTTTCCCCTGAAATCAAGCTCTACTTATTCGACATGAATGTTGTTTTTTATTGAAATATCTTATTTGCCATTCCTCTGGTAATTGAGTGTGGTCAGTAGCAAAGCAGCATAAACCCGCTCCGATCTCTCCCCCTTCCTTAAAAGAAGCCCCAGGAAATCTCCATTTAAACTACGGTGCTCCAAAAACAACCTTTGTATTGTAAATGGACAGTGACAGCAGAGAGTGAGGGCGATCATCTGTAGGTGCCTGTGTCATTCCCACAATATTCTCCGGACATTCTGCAGTTTCTCTTGCCTCACATCATTATTCCTGTCAAACTGAGAATGAAGGAGGGAGAATGAAAGAGGAGGAGAAGTGTCAGTGCATGTGGCACAGGGGAGAGAACCTTCTGGTTGAATTAATCATTAGAAAGAAGGAATGTTCTCTGATGGAGCTAAACCAGGAACCAGAAGTGGGATCACCCAATCATAACACGCTGAAACTCAAAGAGGGCGGGGAATTACTTGATCAGCAAACCGAGTTTTACGAGAAGGTTAAACAAAGACTCTTCGGTTCAACCAGTCGGCACCACGGTGATTTAACCCCTGTGCCTTCTGTTTATTGGACAGGCTCTTTCCTCAACTAAGCCATGGCGTCATGCAACAACCAGATTTACTTATCCACACGTGCAGTATCTTACCTATTTGATCACAGTAATTCGGAAATGCGTTTTCTAACTTAATGTTGCTCGGTCAGAATTGTAATCAATACTGCTCTTGCAAAAATAAACAGTTTTTTCATGGCTTAGCCTGCCCTACAGAAAATATAGAAAAAAGAATATATCCGCTTGTATCGGCTTCAAACTGTTACTTTACTCTTTTAAACAGACTGGATAATAAGGATGTGTTCCTTCTGTCGGGGCCCAATAACCACTTCAATACATATAGAAGGAGCCTCAAACCAAGAGGAGCCGAGTCATTGTGGTGAATTGACCAGGAGTGGTGTGTGAGTCAATGTAAACATTGGGGCAGTAAAGGCTGAACCATTAGCACCGTCTCTGAGCCTTGTACCACCTTTACTACCCTCACTTACGGCCTCATGCCTCCCAGTCGTTAATGCCTTTCACTTTTACTTCCTTCCCCTGCTCCAATTCTCAATTTATTCCCGACTGATTGCAGGTGACCGAGTTGAACCCCCAACTTTAACAAACGCATTCCTGGGATTTAGATTTCACTCAATAGGGTAAGATTCGCTGCCCATTATTAATTATCCCAGAGATGGAGATATGATTTCCTCTCCTGAAAACTTGAACTCCTGGGTATGGAGGTACAGCCATGATGCCGTGAGGGAGGGAGATCCAGGATTTACACCGAATGACACTGAAGCAACAGCGAGATATTTACAACTCAGAAAGTTGAGATGACTGGATTGGGATTTGCAGTTGTGGTTTTCCCCAGTCTCTGCTGCCGCTGCCTTCTAGACGATTGCTAACAATGACTGGACGGATTCCAGCAGGATGCGGGAGTGTTTTCTGTGTTTAACCAGAAACTCGTTTTCATTCAGACAATTCACAGGAAGAGAAATAACTCTTCATTTCCTGATAGTAAATTGTATCCAGGTCTGAGTGAAGCAAACTCGGGCTCCTAAGCAGTAAAGCCCCCAAGTGATGCTGACAGAAACCCTTGCCACCTGACTTAGCCACATTCTTGTTCCTTTCCTTTGCATCATAACCACATTATGGCAGCAATGCTTCTCTCTCCAAATTTCGAAACAGTTAATTTTATCGCTCTGGGTTTCAGTGTGAAGGAAGCAGAGCTGTGATAACCTGATGTTGTTCAGCAGATGCACAGCAGGAATGTACGAACAGGTTGATGCTTGTTTACTTAACCGGGGCTCGTTTTGAGGAGATGGGTTGCGGTAAAGGGGCGGCATGGACAAAGGCATCGTGCAACTCGTCTGATTCTAGATCCCGGTCGAGAAATGAGCAGGGAGTTCTCGCTGAATTTGTTCTGAGTCTTGAGTGGAAAAGCCAATGAATCAAAGTATGAATATACCTTTCACTGGAGTGGAGGATGAAATCGCGCAACGAGTGTGTTGAAAACTTTGGAACCTTCCAGAAGAGGTGCAAGCGATCCTGATGGAGACACCTGAGGACAAACATGTTTGTCAGCGAAAGGTACCGCTTCACAAAGTGGGTCTTCTAAGTGTAGTAGTGGGAGGTAATTGCCTTTGTTCGTTGTTCACGTTGTGAATGTTTCCCACGATGTCCATGTTTACATTTCATATCAAAAAGCTGCCACACTCCCAGCTGAGCATTGGGCCAGTGGCTTAATAGATAACGCGTCAGATCTCCGATCTGATGCTTGCACGTTTAAATCCTACCGAGCTCGAGTGCAATGTCCTGCTTTGTCCCCGCTACCTGTTGTTTGGATATGCAGAGTTTGGATCAATGGATATTCGAAGTTACATATTTGTCTATTGTGCATTTTAAATCTCAGTTCAGCACAACGGCTGTCATTGTCTGCAGAACAGGCTTACTTTCCAGCGAAAGCTGTCTTTTGTTTGAGAAACTTGCGTGTGGGCACGGAGAGCGGAAGTGAAGCACAAAAATCTAATATAGTCCTGACAATACTGTATCTCAGGGTATATGTCTCAGTCTTACACTGCTTATGAAAATGAGGATGAATTCCTCAAGCGGGTTACAACACAGTGCATGCATGAAAAACTTCAGTCGAGTTGTTGTGACACTTAAGATCACAGGGAGAACCTCATTAAAAGTTACACTGTAAAGATCAGAACACATAAGTTCTGTCTAGAAAATCTGTCTAGAATAGATGGAGGATGAGCCGCATGCATGTTGGGGTGAATGGTCTTCTTCCACTCTGGAAAAACGAGACGACAATTTCTACAGTGAATCTAATTGTCAGCTTCCCCTGTAATCTATTCAGCACTCTCACCGCCACAGCAAGGGTTGTATTCCTGGTCAGGGAATGGGAGGTTTGTTTTGCAAACCTATTTTTGTACCAGTATTTCTGACTGATCTTCCGAAGCAAACGTTATTAATGTTAACGTAAAACAAAGAGCTGCAGACGTTGGAAATATGAACTAAAAACAAGAATTGGTAGAGAATTTACTGACACTATCTGTGGAGAGAGACAGAGTAAATATTTCAGATCGATCGAACCAGGTTCGTCTTTTCCCTTGGGTGGTGGAGTCCTGCACTAGTGCGCATACGTTTATGGTGAAAGGGGAAATTCGTAAATGAGACCTAAGGAACAACTATATCACACAGAGCGTGATGCATTATGGAATGGGCTGCCAGAGGAAGAGGTGGAGGATGGTACAATTACAGCATTTCAAAGGCATCTGGATGGGTATTTGAACAGCAAAGATTAAGTGGGATATGGGCCAAGTGTTGCCAAATGGGATAACATTAGGTTAATATATACTATCGGCAAGGGCGAGTTGGGCCAAAGTGTCAGTTTCTGTGCTGTGGTTCTGTTCGCTGAGCTGGAAGTTTTTGTTGCAAACGTTTCGTCCACTGTCTAGGTGACATCCTCAGTGCTTGGGAGCCTCCTGTGAAGAGCTTCTGTGTTGTTTCCTCCGGCATTTATAGTGGCCTGTCCCTGCCGCTTTCGGTTGTCACTTTCAGCTATCCGCTGTAGTGGCCGGTATATTGGGTCCAGGTCTATGTGTTTGTTGATGGAGTTTGTGGATGAGTGCCATGCTTCTAGGAATTCCCTGGCTGTTCTTTGTTTCGCTTGCCCTATAATGATAGTGTTGTCCCAGTCAGATTCATGTTGCTTGTCATCTGCGTGTGTGGCTACGAAGGATAGCTGGTCGTGTTGTTTCGTGCTTAGTTGATGTTCGTGGATGCGGATCGTTAGCTGTCTTCCTGTTTGTCCGATATAGTGTTTTGTGCAGTCCTTGCATGGGATTTTGTACACTACATTAGTTTTGCTCATGCTGGGTATCGGGTCCTTCGTTTTGGTGAGTTGTTGTCTGAGAGTGACTGTTGGTTTGTGTGCTGTTATAAGTCCTTGTGGTCGCAGTAGTCTGGCTGTCATTTCAGATGTGTTCTTGATGTATGGTCGTGTGGCTAGACCTTTGGGTTGCGGCATGTCCTCGTTCTGTTGTCTTTCTCTTAAGCATCTGTTGATGAAAATTGCGCGGATATACGTTTTTTGCGAATACCTTGTATAGGTGTTCCTCTTCCTCTTTTTGCAGTGCTGGTGTGCTGCAGTGTGTTGTGGCCCTTTTGAATAGTGTCTTGATGCAACTTCGTTTGTGTGTGAGCTGTGGGGTGGGGTCAAACTCCCTCTTTTGGTAGGTGTTGGTATCTGCAAGTAGTTTTTGGATGTACTCTGCTTTGTCCAGGATTACCTTCATTCTGCCTTTGTCTGCTGGTAGTATGATTATGTTCTTATCGTTTCTAAGTGATTTTAGTGCTTCCCTCTCCTTGGTGTTGAGGTTATGTGTTTGTCTTTTCCTTGTTATCAGGGGTACGATACTTTGTCTCACTGTTTGTTGTGTCTCTTCGGTCAGTCCATTGTTCCTGAGTGTGCATTCTAGTGCTGCTAGGAAGTCTGCTGTCTTGGCGTCCCTGAGGTTGTAGTTGAGTCCCTTGGCCAGTATTGTTCTTTCCGTGTCTGTGAGCTGTCTGTGGGAGACGTTTTTAACCCAGGTGTGTGTTGTGGTGTCCTCTTTGTTGTGTGTTAGTTTGGCCATTTTTTCTTTTAGTGCCGTTTTTTTGCGGTGTGTAGTCCTGTTCTGTCCTATGGTGACAGCCTGTTCTATGGTCCGGGTCCATTCCTGATTCGTGGTTTTTAAAATTAACGACTTTTGGCGCGCAATTTCTTGTCTGTCTCTGTGAAGTCTGTTGTGAGCGTCTGTAATCATTACCTGGATCATCCTGAATCCGTTCTGTCTGGCTGTGTCTCTGGCTTGTGGATTGTTGACTCGTGGTCTGTATCTGACACTTGGTGGAAGGATTCGATTCTTTCGGCATTCATGCAGGAACCGGAGTTGATCGTATGTGGTGCTTAGGCGGTTAGCGCAGGATTCCCATTTCCTGGCTTGTCGTAGCGTCTCTCGCCCGTAAGGTGTTCAAAGTTTGTGAGAAGATTTGTAGCTCGTGTGCTCGTTGCTGTGGTTCTGTTCGCCGAGCTGGAAGTTTTTGTTGCAAACGTTTCGTCCCCTGTCTAGACAGGGGACGAAACGTTTGCAACAAAAACTTCCAGCTCGGCGAACAGAACCACAGCAACGAGCATCCGAGTACAAATCTTCTCACAAACTTTGTCAGTTTCTGTGCTGCACATCTCTATGACTCTCTGACTCTGTATTTTAATTTATGGGAGAAGGCATGACAGATGAAGTTTAAATTGAATAAATATGAGGTATTGCATTTGGCAAAACAAACGGGGGCAGGACTTACTGAATTTAAAGTTTGTGTCACAATTAGACAGGGTGGTTAAGGTATTCAGCACACTTCCGTCATTGCTCAGACCGTTGTGTACAGGAGTTGGGACATTATGTTTAGGTTGTATAGGATATTGGTGAGGCCGGTTCTGGAGTACCGTGTCCAGTTCTAATCGCTCTGTTATATAAAGGACATTAAGATGGAGAGAATTCTGAAATTATTTACCAGAATGCGGCCGAGAATAGAAGGTTTGGTTTGAAGGGAAAGACTGGAAGGGCTTGTACTTCTTTCACAGGAGTATAGTAGGGTAGGGTCGTCTTGATGAGGTTTATAATTTTCTTGGAGCTACAGATAGTAGGAAACCACAGGTGTGTTTTCCCTAGTGTGGAGATTTCAATCCTCGAGGGTATATTTTAATTGAATGAAATAACTTATTGTCACATTTACTCATATGAATACAAGGAAAAGTTTACAAGTCGCTACTTATAGCACCATCTTAGGTACAAATGTTCCAAAGTATAACACCACCCAGGACCCTACCATTAATTGCATAAGTACTGCCCTTGTGTGAGATACAGATAAGGTGAACGGCAGATGCCTTTTCACTCGTGTGGGGCATATAATGTGGGAGGAGAAAGCTAGAAAATAAGAGGAGAGAGAACTGCTTTAAGAAGAGAGTTGTGTGTGGAATGAACAGAGGAAGTTAGGTATACAGGTAAGTTACAAAAGTTAAAGCCATTTAGGGATAAGTATATTACGAACAAATATTCTGCGAGATACGGTCCAAGTGCAGGCAGATTTGACGACTTTCGTTTTGGACTGCGTTCAGCATGGAGTAGTTTGCCCAAGGAATCTGCTTCCATGCTGTCTGATTCTGCATGTGGTTGAAATTTACAGTGTACTGAGAGCCTGGATAGGTGGACATGGAGAACATATTTCCATTGTCGGCAGAGACGAGATCCCCATGGTACAACGTCATAAGTTAAGGGATGACCCTTCAGAGCTGAGACGAGGAGAAATTTCTCCAGGCATTGGGTGGTGATTCCATGGAACTCATGGCCACATAGTGAGCTATACAGGCCAAGTCATTGAGTGTTTTTATGACAGAAATAGATTGTTTCTTGATTAGTAAGCGGATCAACAGTTATGGGAGATTGCATGAGACTGAGTATGAGAAACATATCATTCACTTTCAAATGGAAGAGCAGACTCGGTGGGCCGAATAGTCATTTCAGTCCGATATCTTGTGCAATTATGGTTATTATGAGTGACTTCAATCTGTATATAGATCCAGGAAATCATATCAGTAACAATGCCGTTTAAGGGACATTCCTTGGGTGTGTACGAGATAGACTTATTGACCAATAATTCAAAGACACTAATGGAGGGCAGGCCAGCCTTGACTGAATATTACTTAATGCTGGGTGTCGGTTAGCTCAGATGGATGGATAGCTCGATCCGAATGCACATGCTTAATCCCTGAACTGGTTGAGCTCACCATGAAGGTCGAACATTCTTAAAGTTGCCACTTGCCTGAGGAGCAGTGACCACATCGTTCTTCTCTCTCTCTCTCTCTTTCATCAGGTGAGACAGCATTCCGATGGTCTATGGGGAGACTGCAACTTAAATTTCATAATTTTATTTGTGTTTTGACAAATAAATAATTGGTAAACAAGCTGCGTAAGGCCCCTTTTGAAAGAGTGAAGAATACAGTGATGGAACTCTTCATTATGATGGAGAGGGGCAGTTGATTCTGAAAGAGCGGAACGAATTCTAAATAGAAGAAATTATGATGATATGAAGCACGAGCAGGTTACAATAGATTAACGAGCACAACTTAAATGGATGGCAAGCATTTATACAAACTTTGAAGGAAGTAGAACTATTGTTGATTCCTATCTGCTGCAGCTTAAAACGGGAAAGGTGACTCTACCATGTCCAATAATTGATATTAGAGATCATACTGGATCCAAGGGAGCAGACCTGAAGACTGGGAGCAGTTCAGAGTTCAGCACAAGACGACTAAGAGCTTGATTAAGAGAGAAAACAAAGTATAAGCGGAAGATTGTAAAATGCAAACTGATTGTAAAAGCTCCGAAAGGTATATGAAGAGACAAAAATATTAATGGAAATGAATCTCTTACAATCAGACAGAGGGGAAATTATAATATGGAGTAAAGGATTTGCAAACGAATTAAAGGGAGAATTTCGTTATTTTATCACAAAGGATGAAAAACAATATACCTGAAGTCCTGGGGAGCACATGAGAGGGAGGAACTGAAGAATATCAGAATTGGTTGGGAAATGGCTTTTAGAAATTGATGGGATTAAAAGCAAACAAAGCATAACAGGTGGCAACCTCCACTCAACAGTACTCAACAAAGTGAGCGAAGAGTTGTTGGATGCAATCTGAAACAAGAAGCTTGAACTGGAAAAAAGAGTCATCTGACCATCTTCCAAGATTCTATAGATACTGCAACGATGTTTATGGATTGGAAGGAACTAATTTGACGAAACGATTCAGAAAAGGAGGTGGAGTTGCAACATGGAATAATAGACGATTTAGACGAATATTAGAAAACGGTGACAGGATTGGACAGAGTCAGTCAGGAAGCATTTACGAATGGGAAATGAGAAACAATTCCTGGCGCCTTTGTATACAAATCGCTGATAGTAAGCATGGAGGTGCAAGAGGAGGTAAAGGAGGCAAAATGTATGTTGCCCTTCGTAGCCAGAGGACTTGACTACAGTAAAAGGGATGTCTTGCTGAAATTGTACAGTGTCTTGGTGAGGTCATATCTGAAGTGTTGTTTGCAGTATTGGCTATGAAGACTGCACAGCAAAGGTTTACCATACCAATTCCTCTATTGGCAGGTCTGACCTATTTTGAGAGAATGGATAGGTTAGGATGAAATCCATTGGCGTTTAGAAGAGTTAAGACGGATGTTACAGAAACAATTGAAATTCCATCAGGATAAATATGGATAATGGAGGAACGATGCCCTCAATTACCGGGGGACCACAAGCGGGGTGTTTGATCACAATTTACAAATACGCGGCAGGTCAAATGGCACTCTCAGACTGGTGACTTTGTGAAATTTTCTGCTACAGAAAGATGTTAAAGCCAAAACATGGAATGTTTCCAAGCAGACCATATAATTCTGAGTGGTAAAGGGATCAAACGTAATGAGTCTAAATTCGTAGCAGGCTACTGAATAGCGTGAACAGCATTATTCACATTGAAGATCAGAGCTGGACCGAATACAACGTCAACCTACTTTTGTTTCTATTTTGAATGTTTATTTTTCGTGTAAATTTGATATGAAAAAATAATGATTGTAATTGACTCAGATATCAGCACTACCTTATCTAGACTAGATAAAAATCCTGTAGCTCATCACGGAATGGCAATTTGTGAGCAGCTTTATCACATAGCCTGCAGCAGTTCAAGGTGATCGATAGGATACAGAGTCACATTCAAAGCTTTTAGACTGGCTGCAATGTCTCAAAGTTTCGATCCAGTTTTCAAGTTGTTGCTAATTGTGACAAAAGCAATGCAGTGTGTAAGAAAGTAATCTTTGGAAATCATCTCATGGAAGTGTGAGTGGGACAGGATGGGGAAGAATGTGGAGAAGAGGAACAATGAGAGAAAAAACGTTTGGAATTTGTGCTGGGTTAGCGGGTGAATAACGCCCCCAGTTTCCAACAGCAATGCTGCAATTCTACTAGTTGTCACCCCCAATCATGCTCGATTCTCTCAGCCTCTGTCACGTTGACAGCAAGCTCATAGAACATGGAACAATACAGCGCAGAATAAGCCCTTCGGACATCGATGTTGCGCCGACCTGTGAACTACCCTAAGCCCATCCCCCTACACTACTCCATCATCATTCATATGCTTATCTAAGGATTGTTGAAATCTCCGTAATGTTGATGAGTCGACGACATTGGCAAGCAGGGCATTCCAATCTATTTCCACGCTCTGAGTAAACAATCTGTCTCTGACATCTGTCTTAAATCTATCACCACTCAATTTGTAGCTTTGCGCACTCTGCAAGCTGAGGTCAACATCCTAGGAAAAAGACTGTCACAGTCTACCCTATCTAAACCTCTTCTCGCCTTGTATGTCTCTATTAAATCCCCCTGAGCCTTCTTCTTTCCAGTTAGAACAGAGCCAAGTCTCTCAAGCTTTCCTTATAAGATCTTCCCTCCAGACCAGATATCATCCTGGCAAATCCCCTCTGCAACTTTCCCAATCGTTCCATATCTTTCTTGCAATGTGTCAAACAAAACTGTACACAATATTATAAGTGTGGCCGCACTAGCACTTGTGTAGGCTCCAGAACTCATTCCCGCTACCAATAAAACCTACCACACATTATGCCTTCTTAACAGCAATATCAAACTGGGTTGCAGCTTTCATGAATCTATGTTCAAGGATCCGAAGAACCCTTTGCATATCCACACGACCAAGAATCTTTGCATTGACCAAGTATTCTGCCTTCCTGTTATTCTTACAAACTGAATCACCTCATATTTATCTGCTTTGAAGTCCATGTATCACCTCTCAGCCCAATTCTGCATTTTATCCAAATCCCCTGCAACCTACATTTTTCCACACTGTCCACTATACTACTGTCATTTGCAAAATTACTGACCCAGTCACCTATGCCTGCGTCCAAGACATTTATAACAATCACAAACTGCAGTGGCCCCAAAACAGATCCTTGTGGCACACCACTTGTAAACGGACTCCGGGCTGAACATTTTACATCAACCACACTTGCTGTCTTCTTACAGAAAGCCGGTTCCTAATCCAAAATACTAAATCACCCTCTATCCCATGCCTCTGTATATTCTCCAAAAGCCAATCGAGAGGAACCTTATCAAAAGCTTTTACTGAAATCCAAGTACGCCACGTCAACTGCCCTAATATCAATCACATGCATGGTCACATTCTCAAAAAAACTCAATGAGGTTTGTGAGACATGACCTGCCCTTGAAGAAACCATGTTGACTATCTGCAATTAAATTGTTGCTTGTTACATGATTCTAAATCCTATCTCTTTTAATCCTTTCCAAAACTTTTTGTACAACAAATGGAAGGCTCTCTGGGTCATCTCTACTGCTCTTCTTGAATGGCACAACATCTTCAATCCAGCAGTACTCTGGTACTAAACCTGTAAACAATGACGTCTCAAAGATCCAGGCCAAATGCTTTAACATCTCCCTCGCTTTCCAGAGAACCATCGGATAAATCCCATTCAGCACAGGGGACCAGTCTACTTTCTAGACTTCTCGAATTGATAGCACTTCCTCCTCACTCACCTCTGGCACTTCTAGTCTAATATCCCGTATCTCATTCTTCTCCTCCATATTACTCTCCTTTTCCTGAGTGAAAACAGATGATAAATATTCGCTTAGCACCTCTCAAGTCTTCGCAGAGTCCACACACAACTTCCCATTTCTTCTTTTCTATTCCAAACATAGTCATGCTTTTATTTCTCACATTCCTATAGAAAGCTTCAGGGTTCTCCTCCAGTCTATCTGCTAAAGACTGCTCATGTGCTTTCCTTGTACTTCTTAACTTCCTTTTTAAATCCTTTCTAGCTAATCTGTATCTCTCCATCGACTCATCTGCACCATCTCGTCTCAACTTCACATCAGTCTCCCTCTTCTGCTTAACAAGAGATGCAATTTCTTTCGTAAACCACGGTTCATTTATCCTATCACTTCCTCCCTGCCTGACAGGGATATGGCATTCAAGGACACGCAATATCTGTTCCTTAAACCAGTTCCACATTTCGATTGGCCCCACACCTGCATTTTGCTACTCCATTCCATGCATCCTAAGTCCTGCCTGATCGCAAAATAATTGCCTGTCCCCAGCTATAACTCTTGCCCTGTGGCATGTACCCATCCATTTCCATAGCTAAATTAAACGTAACATAATTATGATCACTCTCTCCAAAATGCACACCAACGCTAAATAAAACACCTGGCCTGATTCATTATCAAGCGCCAGAGCCAGTTTGGCCTCTCGTCTTGTCGGCCCTTTGACATACTTTTCAGCAAACCCTTCTGCACACATTAGACAAAAACTGATCCATCCGACGTACTAGAATTATAGCATTTGTAGTCAATGTTGGGAAAGTTAATGTCCCCCATAATGACTACCCTATTCCTTTGACTCATACTTAGAATCGTTTTGCCGATCCACTCCTTCACATCCCTGGAACCCTCCGGGATCCCATTCAGAAACTCGCGACAGTGTGACCTCTCTTCTCCCGTTTCGAACTACAGCCCATCGATCTCAGTAGACGGGTCAGCAAAAGTTATCTCAGCCACCGTTATTCTGTTGTTGACTAACAAAGCCACAACTCCCCCCTTTTAACACCTTGTCTCTACTTAATGAAAGACATAAGTCGTGGAACCTAGAACATCCATTCCTGACCGTGCACTATCCATGTCTCCGAAATGGCCGCACCATCGAAGTCCCTGGTAATTGTCCATGCTGCAAGCTCACCTCCCTCAGTTTGGATACTTCTGGTGTTGAAGTAAACACACTTTAAACCAGTTTACTGTCTGCCAGCACACTCCTGTGCCCGTGAAATTCTGTCCATGCCCTCCCTACTCTCAACCTCCTGTGCACTGGAACTGCACATCAGTTTCCCTGATGACATCTCAGTGACAGAGTTGCATACGGTGTCATGCTCCCATTAATATCAGTCACCAAAGCATACACAACGGTCTCCCAAGAGCACATATTCATCAGGGACAACGGAATGATTTAACCGAATGACCTTTGTTTTCAGCCCATTAACACCAAAGTGAGATTAACAAAGGGTGAAGCGCTAAATAAAAAAAGCCATATAAAACGCAACCAAGAATAGTGGCTCCTGCCAAGGACATTTTTCAAGGAAGAAGTTGATGCTCTCTGTGACTTAAACCGCAGCCCGGGCAAAACCATGTTTAGATCTCAAACCCTGCACTGACCAAACATGAAACATCTAAACAGAATGTAGCTCCTGGCGCCGCTCTCGATGTAACCCTCTACCAGCGGAATGTTGGTCCTGGTGATGCCCTTCCCTATAATCCTTGCTCACTGAAATACAGCTCCTGACGCTGCCCCCACCATTAACCCTTGCTCACCGGAATAAAGCTCGTGGCTCTTCTCTCCCTTTTAACCGTCACTCACTCTTGGTGCTGCTCTCCCCATTAGCCTTCACTGACCAGAATATAGGTCCTGGTGCTGTCCTCCCCTTTCACACTCACTCACCGGAATATAACACCTGGCGCAGCCCATGCCTTTCACGATTATTAGGTAAAAACAAGGACTGTAGATGCTGGAATCCAGAGCCTAGATTAGAGTGGTGCTGGAAAAGCACAGCAGTTCAGGCAGCACTTGCTGACCGGAGCATAGATCCTCACACTGCCCACCCCTTCAACTCTCACTCACTGAATTAGAGCTACTGGCACTGCCCTCCCTTCTAACCCTTACTTGCTGGAATATAGCTCCTCTCGCTGCCATCTCCTTTAGCCCACACTCACCGGAAAACAGCTCCTGGCGCTGACGTCTCCTTTAAACTTCATTCACCCGAATATAGTTCCTGACGCTTCCCTCTCCTTCATCTCTTACTCACCAGAATACAGCTACTCGCACTGCCCTTCCCTCTCAACCTCACTCACCGGAATATCACTCATCGTGCTGACCTCCCTTTTAACTATCGCTCACCGCCTGGGGCTGGGAGAGAGCAGCACATCATTCGAGTTCACTGGAGGCACAATCCCCATTAATTGTTCGCATGCTCCAGTACCCGCCGCTCACGCCCGATGACGTCACAGATTAGTCGGAAGCAAGAAGCAGGAATGAAGGACCGAACTGGAGCTGCTCGTCTTCCTCCAAGCGACACTGAGAGACAGAGTTGGCAGACCGAACTTGAGCTGCTGATCGTCCAAACAATCAGGAAGATAGAGGCGTGGTCTGAGTCGTGACCAATCAGGAAATGGTGACCAAGCCCCACCGATGGCGACTTCAATAGTTTTGAAATGTTTGGTGTTGCTAAAACTTGTTTGGTGGTGAGTATCGATTTCAAATGGTTGAATGCCTCCTGGCATGGTTCTGTCCACCGAAACGTTGTGATCTTCTTCAGAAAATCTGTTAGTGGTGCCAGTACGCTGCTGAAGTTTGGAACAAACTTCTGACAGAATTCGCTCAGTCCTAAAAATCTAAGCACCTCTTTCTTCGAGGTTGGTCATGGAGATGTATCGATAGCCATCGTTATGGTTTCCGAGGGAAGGGGGTCAACATTCCATGACCGATGTTATGTTCCAAGATCATCACCTCCATTTCTACGAATTCCGTTTTATTTAAGTTTATCACCAGTTTTGTGTCTCGTAGTCATTCAACGAGCTCAGCCAACTGTGCCCAGTGATCTTTCCAGAAGTTACTAAAGATCACTACATTGTCCAAATAGACTGCACAGCTTAATAACGAAACCAAAACTCTCATCATGCGTCTTTGAAATGTGGCAGCAGCGTTCTTCATTCCAAAGGGGATCACTTTAAACTAATGTCGCCAATTTGGCGTTACAAACGTAGAAATTTATTTTGCCGTCTCTGCTAAAGGTAGCAGCCAGTAACCACGCATTAAGTCCAATTTTGGTCGTGTAACCGGCTTATCAGATATTCTCCATACAGTCCTCCAACGTCGGAATTGGATATGAGTTAGATTTTGTAATGGTGTTGACCTTCCAATAATCCGTATAGACTTGTTGGGTCTCGTCGTTTTGGGAACTAAGATGATCGGCAAACTCCACTCACTCTGGCTTGCTTCAATGATGTTTTAGTCGCGCATGCCCTCTACCTCCATCTCGACCTATCTGTCTTTGAAAGCATTAAGCCGATTGTTTTATGGGAACAGTATTCCCTACATCTACTTCATGTACAATAGCATTAGTCCTCCTCATCTGATTCTTACATAGTTCCTTATACTGTAGTAACGACTCTTTCAACACCGTTCTATGCTCCTGAGACAGATAGCTTAGTAATCTATCCCACTCTTCAAGGACTTCGTCATTTTGAATCTATTCCGAGTTACCACAAAATCCATATCATTTGGATTTGATTCCTCATTCTGCGGGCAGTAACTAACACCTGTTTGTCCAGTTCTGTCTCTCTACTGTATGTTTTCAACGTCTTCTCATCACATACTTGATTCCCGCTTTTCATTGATAGCATCTTTACTAAATAATTCACCTGACTCATTTTTTTTCTCACGTTGGTAGGGACTACTAAACATGGCTTTGAAGATATCTGCTATCATTGGAAACAGTACTATCAATTTATCCCCTGAGGAACCGTCCAAGGCTCAGAAGTTTTAATCTTCCACCTGCTTCAATCTGCGCTAAGCCCTCTTTAGCTCCTGTATAGCTAATTTTCCTACTCAATTTAATCTCTCCATCACGTCAGATACATAATCGAATTCTGAGATCTCCGACTTTGGTCCTATCAATTTTTCTTTAATTTCAAAGGGTCTCTCACTTCACGATCGACTGGTAACACAAAGAGAGTGAACTGAGTAGATTCGTTTGTGACATCTCTTATGGCAAACAATACGAATGAGATACTTTTATCCCAATCATTCGGGCAATCCTAACAGTATGCTCTTGACATGGTCTTCAAGGTCTGATGCCATCTTTCTAAATCTTCCTGGGATTCAGGATTATAACACTGGATTTAAAGTTCTGTGCACCTACGCTATCCAGAACCTTCTTAAACAGCCTTATATTAAAATTTGACCCTTCGTCAGTCTGAATCTCCCTGGGAAGCCGATACCGTATAATCAAAGCTGCTAACTGCTCTTCTACCGTTTTTGCGTTAATAATCTGCATTTGAATTGCTTCTGGAAATCTGGTAGACACATCCATTACGGTTAACAAGGACTAGGTCCCACTTTTAGTTATTTGGAGGGGACCTACCCAATCAAATATCAGCCACGTGAAAGGTTCTTCAAATTTGGTCATTGGAAATAGAGGTGCTGGTTTCATTATTGCCTGTGGCTTACCTGTTATTTGGCAAGTAAGACTCGTATGATTTAAGTTGACCACATCGTTGTGCGTTCTTGACCAACAAAAATGTTTTGTACCTTAGCCTGAGTCTTTCACAACCTTCGGTGATATTTCAGATGTTACACATAATACTCTCTGTGTTTCATCCACCTGCAACACAATCTAATGCACTACGGCACCTGCCGTGGTTTCCAATTCTGTCTGAGGATTCTATCTTTTGGATAAAATACCCTCCGGAACATTCTCTGCCTCCGTGTCAGTTAATGCATCCACATGTGTATTTCTTATAGTCTTGTCTTGCTGTTGCAAGTCTCTTAGCCTTTCAAGATTAAACACTTCTGTCGGACCCTTTGCCTGCTCAGTTTTTTTTCCTGCACCATTAAGTCAAGCAAGGTATCTGCTCAGTGAATCTCAACACCTTCATTTTTCTCTTTACTTTTCAATTCCTGCTGTGACCTACGATAGTGGGATCTGGTTACTACATAATCTGGGAAAATATCAGGATATTTCTCTTTTAACGCCTCAGTTTCTTGGTCTTCTTTGGGCTTCTCCACAACAAGGTGTGCCACTCCCATCTTTGGACCAGCCAAATTATTCCCATGAACAAACTGAATTCCTGGAAATTATGCTCTGTCAATCACTGCCACAGTCCATGGATGCGTAGGTCAGGTGAATTGGTCAAGCTAAATTGCCCATGGTGCTCCGTGCATTAGTCTGGGTGGGTTACGCTTCGGAGAGTTGGTGTGGACTGGTTGGGCCGAAGGGCCTGTTTCCACACTGCAAGGAATCTAATCACCAGTGGCGAATCCGAATCAGTGCATCGTTTCTTCATGACACAGCCTTTGACTTCATTTTTCACTGGAGTTAAGTTTCTCCTCCAAAATAGTTGAGTCATCGAGTGTTTACAGCATGGAAAAAGGAACATCATCCCAATTTTCCAAATCTGTCCTGTAGCCTTATGTACGCTGACGTTCCAAATTTTCGTCCCAATCATAAGTTCCCTGCCACGTTTTAATCTAAAACTGCACAATGAATGGGACTGAAGTTTCATACGATAAAATTGTGCACGCACCCCTTCGATGAATTCAACCTCATTTTCACCCACAGACGGAAATAATCAGTCACATTGCCCCTAGAGTGACAGAGGTCCCAACGCTCAGAAAGTAGGATTTCACCCACTTGCCTTATATTGTCCAATTTTACACTTCAAAACCAGAGTGTTGTTACAGCAAGGAAAGAAATCATATAGTCACTCTCCTGTGCGTGTTCCTTCCTAACTGATTCCCCCTCACTCTGCAATTTATACTGTCTCACCTTGTTCTTTCTGCCAAATTAGAATGTTCCACTCGTCAGCTGCTTCCTCTCCTTCCGAAAGGTACTCCTCAAAATACTGGAAAGACAAAGGAATGGGATATTTCAACAGCACTTTTGGTTTATAAGGCCAGTGTTCTACCGCTGAGCGATTGACCCAGCACATGACCATCTAAGAGAAAAGGTGTCATGCAAGTTAATAGATGAATGGATGGCCTATGTCTCATCAACCAAGTCAAGATAACAAAAATGATACAGAGTCGAGTGGATCATACGCAGGCAAATTGGAGAATGCAGACATTGACCAGGTTGATATAAAGAGATTTCTTCCCGGGTCGTCAGTCATTCGGATTCAAAACTTTCACTCTCATGGCCTGTTAATGGCAAACATTTACTGTGACCAACATTAATTACTCACTGACACTTAGAAGCAGTATGATGCTTTGCAGCAGTTAGAATCGCTTCCCTGCATGATTCAGTCCCACATCACCAATGTCAGCTGATATTGGCTGACCTGCAATCAGTTCGAAACAAGAACAGAGGAGAGTAAGTAAAAGGGAAGGGCGATGGTTGTTTGTGAGAAATGACTGGGCAGAGTGCAGCCAGGCTTAATGTGGTACTGAAGACCACTCTTCCTTTTTATCCTGATGTACAATTCACTTTGGATCAATCATCCACGTTGACTGTCCTTTGTGTTTTGTCCTTTGCACATCTCATGATGGATCAGTCCACTGAGCGGATCCATGCATTTTAACCTGACAAACGTCACTCCGTGCAGTTCTGCAGATTCAGATTAACATATTTAATTTTAAGAAATAGAAAACGTCATTCAGCCCACGTCTGTTCCGCTACTCAATGAGCTCGTGGCCGTTCTGTCAATCTCACTGTGGTCTTGCCTTTCTTCATAAACCTTCGTGCCTTTACGGTTTACAACTCTGTCGATCTCAGCCTTGCACATACTGAATGACCCAGCTGTCGATCTCAGCCTTGCACATACTGAATGACCCAGACCCGACAGCCCATGTACAGAATTCCACCGAAATATCAGTATGGTAGAACAATGGTGTGTCTAACTGCCAGACTGGAAAAAAGAGACACTGGACGGTGGGGGAGGGGAGATGTCACGGTGGGAGACACTGTACCAGGTAAAGCTAAAAGAAAGGCAAGGAGGAGATGTGGCAGTGGGTTCATAATCACACCGATTTTCTTCCATTCTCACATTCCAATTACTTAATCTGAAGTATTAGCATTCTTTCACCCGCAGCAGACAGCACTATTGCAAAAATACTGCCACCTGCACACTTCACATCAGCTCTGATAAAGTATCACCAAGACTGAAAACTATAGCTTCCTTTCTCTCCATATATGGTGCCATAAACGGTTGTGATTTTGTTTTCAGTTATGATTCCAGCAGCCTCAGTAATTTGCTCCCAAATTCTTTCTCATCTCTATCTTAAATGTATAACCCCCGTTATGATATTAGGCTGTCTGCTACTATGCTCTCCTGGAATGAACAAACCTTTCTGCATGCATGAAGTTAACTCTGCAAAGAATTTGTATGTTTTAAAAAGGAGCATTTGTTGTTGGACTGCGTCTAAGCATGGCAAGGAAATGAATTTCAGCATGATCCCCATTTGCTTTAACCTCTGATGTGAAACTCTCACCGAGTCTGATGGAGCTACTCCCTTTGCTGTTTTTAATGTCAGGAATTCATGTGTTCAGAGTTTTTACTCTGACAATAAATCCTCATTCCCTGACTAGGAATCAAAACCAGGAATCATCAATGAGAGGACTGAAGCCCAACAATTAGGGGGTTACAATGCTTGCAAACTTTCTACTTGACACGGCTTTTGGCTTTTTGTTCAGTTGCAAAATTATCGAGTTACTGAGCTTTAACAGGAATGGGTCAGTCCTTTCAGTCATCAAGCATCGTACTACTAAACGCAATTTTCAATGGGCCTGGTGATTTATAAGGCTTTAAATGCTCATCTAAATAATTATTCCATGTCTTGAGTGCTTCAATGGAAAAAAAACAGTTTCTTTAACCAATGACAGGATACATTGTCAGTTCTTGGAACAGGAACTCTACGTTTTCCTCCTTGAAAACATTTCTGAAAGGCAAAATCGTTCTCAGAGCCTTGTGCTTTTTTACCTTACTATGCCATCACCCGGGATTTAAAACCGTCAGGTACAGCTAATGACTCTCCTTCGCAACTCCTTTGCTCATCTGTAGCATGGTGTTCCTCAGAGTAAACCACCGCTAATCCTCTCTCTCGAATAACAATCCACAACGTCGATGGCGACTTTTCCATTTTTATTCCTCTGAGACAGGCAAGTAAGGAGTTTTGGATAACGAGAGCAGAGGGGTTTCTTGTCAAACGAAGAAGGCAGCTTATGTAAGGTGGAGATCGCAAGGGTCTAGCACGGCTTTGGACGATTTCAGGCTTGCGGGAAAGTACTTCTGAAGTGGACTCAGGAGAGCCAGCAGGGAGCAAGAACAAAGCTTGGCGGGAAGGGTTAGGGAGAACCCAAATGAATTTTAGTCATACGTGAGGAATAAAAAAATGATCAGGGATAAGGTACGACTGCTCAGAGGTGGCAGAGCGAACTTGCGCGTGGAGTCTGAGCAGGAAGGGGAAGCCATAAATGAGTTTTTCGGTTTGGTTTTCACTACGGAGGGGGACCGTGCTGTGAATGAGAACTTTGAGGAGCTGGTAAATAGGCTTGAACAGATCAAGACTGATGAAATTGATGAGCTGGACATTTTGGCAAACATTAATATCGATAAGCCCCCAGGGCGAGATCAGATTTATCTAGGATGGTCCAGGAAGCAAGAAAGGGGGCTGCGAAACCACCGGCGAAGACCTTTGCTTCACCACTCTACATGGGAGTCGTAATGGAGATTTGGAGGGGGCGAATATTGAATCTTTTTTCAAGGAGTGCAAATGGGAAATCCCTGGCAATTGCAGCCCAGCCAGCCTTGCGTCTGCAGTCAGCAAAGGTTTGGAAAGAATTCTGAGCGAAAAGATTTAAAACTGTTTGGAAAACCATAACGTGATGTAAGGCAGTCAGCATGGCTTTGTGACAGGCAGGTCACGCTTCACAAATGTTATTGAGTTCTTTGGGGAGGTGACGAAACAGGTCGACTAAAGTCGAACAATGGATGTGGTGTATATGAACTTCAACAAGGCATTTGGTAAGTTTCCCCACGGTGGGCTCATTCGTAAAGTCAGGAGCTAAATGATATCGGGAGATTTGGCTGCCTGGGCTCAGATCTGTTTGGCTGACAGACGGCAGAGAGTGGTTGTAGATGGGATGAATTTTGCCTGGAGGTCAGTGGTGAGTGGTATCCTGCAGGGCTACATTCGTGGGCTTCTGCTCTTTGCAGTTTTTTATAAATGACTCAGATGAGGAGGTTGATAGGTGGGTTCGTAAATTTGCCGATGATACAAAGGTTGGAGGTACATTTGATGGTATCCACATCTGTTGAAGGCTGCAGTGCGACATAGACAGAATGCAGAGTTGGGCTGAGAAATGGCAGATGGAGTTAAACTCGGAAAGGGTGAAGTAATGCATTTTGGAAGGGCGAACTTGAATGCTGATAAAAATAGGATTCTTGGCAGTGTGGAGGAACGGCAGGACCTTGGTGTTAAAGTGCATAAATCCATCAAAGTTGTTACTATGACAAGTAAAGAGCAAGAAAGCATGGGAAGGGTTAAAGCATGACGACAACTGGCGGTCTGTTGCAAGTGGTCTGTGAAATGCTACACTAGTCAAATGGTCACTATGGAGGGATGAGCTAACACAGTTAATAAAGTCACCTGCTAAATGTCATCATGGCAGGATTGGGACAGGTAGTAAAAATATCTAATTAATATCTAATTAATAAGTAGGAGAGTCAGCCTGATTGAGACCTTTGCCAGTAAGTATCTATTCAGCTGTTAGCAGAGTCAGCTTGAGAAAGGAAACCATTGTAATAGATGGGGTAACTAAATATCTAATCATGACAGGTTAGTCTGAGATGGAGGTTCAGAGTTGACACCAAATGCTGAATCGTGACATTAGAATAACGTTAAGTAGAATTTAAGAAACACCGTAGTGGCAGTGCTAAAGAGATAATGGGGACTAACATCACTGGTCTATTGTATAGCTGGAGTGAGGCAACTCTGATTAACACAGATGGACATGTTGATAGGCTAACAAAATCATGATTAAAAAATATAAAGGACCATGGACTTTGAGGTTCGGGGGCATTCAAGATTTTGCTTTCTGACTGTCACGATTATTTGTTTACAAATAAAGGACCTACTCCTTGAAGAACTCTCTGCCTTTCCTCGTGATTCTCTACAGTTTCTCAATGACAGATTTGGTGCAGCGAGCTGGGTCGTGCAGAGACTTATTTGGAAAGAGGGAAGCAATAACAGGGCGGTTCTCCGTCCACGGGGGGCAGTCCTGAGACTGGGAGAATGAGGGTAACAAACAAAAAGAGATTAGTATATTTGGTTTATATTCTGTTGGCTTGGGGTGGTCCTTAGGGACTCGGAGGTGCGGGAATCCGGTGGAGGTCTCTCCGATCCAAGATCCAAAAGCGAGGGGTAATTTACAGCTGAAGGAGACGTGCAAATTGGTCAAGAAAACTGGACAGTGGGGTAAGGGGTGAGCAAGAATGGAACGTAGCAATTGCCTGAGTAAAAATTCCACGTGGTGATAATAAAAGTCCATATAGTGGTATTGCAAATTCCACTTGGTGTTAATAAAACTCCACCTGGTGATAGTGAAAATTCCGCGTGTTGTTAATAAAGGTTCACTTGGTGTTAGTAAAAGGTCCACGTGGTGTTAGTAAACATTCCACGTGGAGAACGTAAGACGTGATTGATACCGCCTCGCAGGAAAAGAGGGCCTGAAGAGATAGGGCAAAACAAATAAAGGGATTTTGTTTTATTAAAAGCGCTAATAGATCTATTCCGAAATCCAGCAGATTGGTAGTGGATAATTAAAAGTAAAGTAGGAGAGAATTTTCATAGTGTTAAAGTTTTACTAGAATGTTGAATGACTGAGACAAGGCCTGTATGATAATTAGGTAAAAACAATGACTGCAGATGCTGGAAACCAGATTCTGGATTAGTGGTGCTGGAAGAGCACAGCAATTCAGGCAGCATCCGAGGACAGGCAAAATCGACGTTTCGGGCAAAAGCCCTTCATCAGGAATAAAGGCAGAGAGCCTGAAGCATGGAGAGATAAGCTAGAGGAGGGTAGGGGTGGGGAGAGAGT
>NC_057717.1:61344396-61378360 GCF_004010195.1 Chiloscyllium plagiosum | reverse complement strand
TGTGTGGGTGAGTAAGTGGAGCTGAGTCCATGAAAAGATCAGCCATGATCTTATTGAATGGTGAAGCAGGCTCGAGGGACTTGTCCGACCTGCCCAGCTCGTTTTCCACCTATCCACTCCACCCTCTCTTCCCTGACCTATCACCTTCATCTCCTTCCCCACTGACCTATTGTACTCTATGCTACTCTCTCCCCACCCCCACCCTCCTCTAGCTTATCTCTCCATGCTTCAGGCTCTCTGCCTTTATTCCTGATGAAGGGCTTTTGCCCGAAACGTCGATTTTGCCTGTCCTCGGATGCTGCCTGAATTGCTGTGCTCTTCCAGCACCACTAATCCTGTATGATAATTAGACTGCACTATTCGAAATGAACAAAGCGTCCACTTGCAGCAAGCCTCTGTCTGACACAGAGATACAGTGATTTAACGCTGAGTTCTTGGCTGCGTGCAGAAAGGTTGCCTTTGTATGTTTCTGGGAGAGAGAGACTCTAGTTTAATAATTGTGCCCTTGTTTGTATGCATAATTGTTTGTTGATAGTTAAATGTTTATTCTTTGTTTCCCTTGAGTTCAAGATCCTGCGTATTTTGATTTTATTTTGTACTGTAAGAATTTAAGTTTTATTTTAAAGAGAGTGATTTTTCAAGAAACTGTTAGTGATTATTGTATTTTTCAGATGCAGTGCTTGATTGGTTTAGGCTGAACGAATGAGAATAGCTTGTTTGTATTTAGTAGCTGCAATTGATGAAGTTTAGGAATTGATTGATTAGTAAGGGACAATTGCTAGTTATAGAGTAAGGGATTGTTTATGCTTTTGACGAAGCCCTACCGAACTTGAAGAGCACGAGTAAGTGATTTGTGAGAGCAGAGTTAATACATTAGCTGGAAAGACATATATGTTCGGTTGAATAAAGAGACAGCAGTTGAGGTACTAAGTAAGAAATTTCCTGTGGCAAGTAATGGTATTGTAAACATTTCTGAGAAATAGGAAGAAAGAACTAATGATTTATTGACTAAATGGGCAAAAGAAGGTACATTTGATACATACATGTGCAGTGAGATTGAAGGACTAATTAAGAATAATAAGCTGAAAGATAAATATAAAATAGGAACGAAAGGAAGGATCAGGAGATGGTCTTACGGAAAAAGTTTTTGGAAAGAGGGTTAGGAAATGAAGGTAGCTTATCAAGCACTTATGGTGGCTCAGGAAGCTGCAAAAGAACAAGCTGAGCAGTTATTGGAAACAGAAAAGCAGGAATCAGCACCAACCCCTACACCCCGCCTTATACAGAGAGGTGGAGGATTTGAATAGACCCCCTCCTTACTCGAATGAAGAGGCATTGAAGCAGTGCCCGGTAATAAACGGAATAGCAGAAATGGATGGAGAGTAAGCGTGGGACGGATGTGCAGAAGACAAAAATGAACTAAGGAGAAAAAATATAAAGGAAGAAAAGGTACAAGTAGGAGCAAATGGAAGCCATAAAACGAGAGCAAGAAAACCTGAAACATGAGGTTAGGGGTAACCTGAAACATGAGGTACTGCTTGGGGTCAGGGAACAAAAGGCAGTTGTGGAATACTGGCTTAATGAAAGGGAGGCCGAGGAGAGAAGAAGAGAAGGAGACGCAGAGGAAGTCGAAACTGATGAAGACAGACAAGGAAAGAAAAATGACCGAGTGCCTAAAGAATGGGAGGAATTGTAAATAGCATCGGACTCAGAGTCCAAGGGGGAATTATTGAGATGTAGGGCAGATAAAGGGAAAAGCGACCAACAGGGAAAGATGTTACTGCTATTTATAAAAAAGGGGAGAAAGCCGCAATACATTCCTTGGAGAACTCAGGATCTGGAAGGGCTGGAAACTGCACTGCCCAGTTTACATGAGGGAGCGGAAAAGTGCATCGGGGTCTGAAGATGAAACTACAGGGCGATTGCTGGTTATAGGAGTCTTGAAGGCATTGCTGGTTAGGTTCGTATGGCTCAATAAGTTAAACGAAATAGTGGTCCGAGGCCGTTTGAAAATGTGGCAGGCAATCCAATGGTTGACAGGGTCGGGTTTGATCGAGTATGGCAGGCATAAGAGACTACAATCCACCAAAAATCGGCCTTCAGGCGTTAAGAGCGGATCCATTGGGAGGACGTTGAGGGTGTGACGTCCTCATGGAGCCATGAGGAATTTAGTAATCACCTTGTTCATGTAGTTGAAAGCTTTCGAAAAGACCAAGAGAAATTATCTGAGCAGGAGGAGGAGGTGCAAAGCAAGCTGGAGCAAATGCAGCTTGAAGAGCTTCAAAAGAAGAAAAAGAGAAGGCTAACAATGTGTTGCCAGTAAGAACCGACACAGTAATGAACACTGGCTGAACCAAGTTCTGGTGCAAGGGGTGTTCTACCAGGTAGGTGGTCATGGGCCAGAAAGTCCCATGCCAGCAATGGAGGTTTTTTGAGAAACGTTCGCGCTGGTGATGTATCCAGGGCAGGGCACGTTTAAAGAGCAGCCAAAACAGAACTGGGATCCCCAAGGACAGCGGCGTAGGAAAAGGTACTAAGGTCATGATAGATAATCAGTCTCAAGGGGGAGGCAGAAATAATGTGCTGGGGATGCCATCAACCCGGCCACGTAAGGAGGCTTTGCCCTTATTGGACCCTCGCTGCCCCAAAGCAGGCCTAGATGATGAGAGTCCCCAGTCCACTTACCAGATACCTATAGGTCCAGCAGAACCTGTTTAAACGAATGAGATATGCTCTGGATGCCCTGAGAACCTGGGTGGGTAGTGGCACGATCCAGTAGTAGCATTGGAGGCTGATCAAGAACCAGCAGTACAAGTTAATATGGAAGGGCTGCAGGCACCGGTGATGAAAGATACTGGAGCCACATTCACTTGTGTACAGTCGCAGTATTCCTTTCCCTTTCCCATATCAAGCGAATTTGTTAAAACTGTACGGGTCTCAGGGAAATCACGGTTAAATCGATTTACAGCTTCAGTAAGATTAGAAGTGGCACGTAGGGAGATGTTCTGCCAATATTAATAACATTCGTGCCTATAAAGATGCCTTGTTGGTAGGGATGCTTTAATCTAGTTAGAGGTAAGGTTGGAGTGCAAACAGCAGGGCTTGGTCGTAGAAAAGGCTAATACACAATTGGTGATGCAAGAAGTTAGAGATTTTATATTTATTGGATAGGGAATATAGCAAGTGATATTCAAGACATTTGGGAGATATGGGAAGCAGAAGTGTTGACGATGCTGCCTAGAGCATGACTACCTTAGTCTGAGGTCCACTGTACAGTGATAGTTGATAAGTCTCAGGATGAGGCATTCGAGAGACAGTGGCAGCTGGAAGTCGCCGCTCCACAACTTTTGAGAAGTGAAGCAATAGTATCAGGGGAGCCACTAGTGATTCTGCAAATAAAGAGATGTGCGTTCCTGGAAAAATGGTACAGTGTGCCAGGCGCCGCACTGGTAAATGAAGGATATCAAAATAAAAATTTAGGACCTATGGCCAGGCATGTGGAAACAGTTCAGGAATAGCATATACTTACGACAGTGGTTTTGGAATCCGAGGATGGCAGCTGCATTAAAATCCTAGGATGCTGCAACATGACAGGGATTGCGAAGAAAGACAAGGTAACACCCCAGCGGAGCATGCCAGTGACAATGCAGGAAGATAGTCAATATGGTAATGAGCAATTGGATACATTGCCAGCCACTTTGTGGTAACAGCAATCGACAGATGTGGGAAGAGTGAAATCAGCTAGCCCAGTGGAAATAGGATTGAAACTTGGAGCTACTCTGCTTAGGAGACCGCAGTATCCTTTAAAACCAGAGGCAGTAGAGGGAATAGCAGCTACAATACAAAGTATTGCTGAAGGCAGGGGTACTTAAAGTAACTTGTCATTCCTGCAATTCTCCTTTGTTACCATTCTTAAAGGTAGACGGCTCAAAATGGAGATGTGTACATGATTTAAGAGCAATAAATGAGGTTGTGGAGGATTAGGCAGCAGTTCTTCCTAATCTGCACATACTGCTGACTAATATGCCTCCATAGGCAGCTTGGTCTTGGTTGTAGATTTATGTTATGCTTCCTGTAACATTCCCATAACAGAGCACTGCCAGTATCTGCTGCGTTTACATACAAAGGTCAACAATACACTTATATTAGCATGCCCCATTGTTTTAAGCGTTCACTGCACGTCTTCAAGCAAGTGTGAAAGTCAGAACTGGAGGGTACGTCTTTAGAAAGTACGCTGAACAGTATGTTGATGATTTGCTTGTCTGTTGAGATAGTCAGAAACAGTGTGAGCAAAATACCCCTTTCCTCTTGAAAATACTGGCGGATGGAGGGCATAAAGTATCCAGGAAAAAGCTGCAGCTTTGCAAAGAGCAGGTCGAGTATTTGGATAGGCTGGTTTCTCAGGGAATGAAGGCAATTGCACCAAGTCAATCTGAAGCAAATGATACAATTCTTAGACCAGAGACAGTAGGGCAAACGATAACATTTTTGGGCATCACAGGATTTAGCGCAGATTGGATTGAGGAGAATGCTAAGATTGTGACACCCTTAAAAAAGGTGATGAAGGATGTCGGGCATCCATGTTGAAGGTGCGTTTTGCAGTCGAATGAAGAGGCTATGACAGCTTTCAGTACCCTTAAACAAGCCTTGAGGCCAGCCTCAGCATTAGCCCTGCCTGATTACGACAAACCTTTTTACCTTTATGTGTCAAATAGGTGGACAGGATACACCGTTGCAGTACTGAAGCAGGAGGAGAGTGTAGGGAGAACTGTGCAGCCGATTGCTTCCTTTTGCGCCCGACTAGATGAAGTCGTTCAGGGCCGTCCACTGTGCTATCAGTGATTGGCGGCTGCCTATCTTGAGTATGAAAAAGCATTCTCAGTAACAATGGGTTACCCAGTCATCCTATATATATACATCCTAAGGTGGCAGAGTTATTGGAGAACGGAAAATTTGTACTGACGCCAGCTCGAGGATTAGCATATCGGATGCTGCTGACATTTCCCGACATAACCATGCAGAGGTGCACAACAAGGACCATAGCGGACAATGTCTCATTTGAGTATGAGGGAGACCGCATGACTGTATAAGGGAAATAACTGCATTTTTCAAACTGAAAGCTGATTTTGAGTCCGAGCCACTGCCTGATGATGATAGGTTTCTTGCTATAAGGATTATGATGGGAATCATGCAGAGTATTCGGTTGTAAGACAGGTCCAGACCCAGTATAGGACAATAAAACTGGAAACTTGACAACAGCCGTACTCAGTTTAGTTGGCTGAATTTAAGGCATTGATGGAGGTCTGTGAAATGATAGAGGGTAAAACAAAATTGACATCTATACTGATTCGGTTTATACACCTGGTTTATGCCACCTATTTAGGGCAGTGTGGACGGAAAGAGACTTGACGAAGAGTAATGGGGATCACATGCAAAACGGCCAGCAGATTTTGGAACAGAAGACTGCAATGATGAAGCCAAAGGCACGAAGTATTATTAAGTGCCAAGCACACAGAAAAGTCGGTGACATGGTGATAAGGGGTAATCAGGCAGCGGATGAGGCAGCTAAGAGAGCTTGTTTTCGTACATCTGTTATTGCGCCTCAGGTGTAATTAGATTCAGAACCAAGGATAGAGGACCTCATTGAAATACAAGGGAGGGCTACCCTAGCTGGGCAAACCCTATGGATTCAGAGGGGTGAGAGACAGAATCAAAAAGGTTTATGGACCTCAAAGGAATGTTTATGAGTAGGACACACACAGTTTTTGACAATTCCTATTTCAGAGACGCACGGATTGGATCACTGTACGCGCAGGGCAAGTGATAAGGAAGATAATGCGGGATGGTTTCTGGTAATCGTATCTGCAGGCTTCGGTGGGCTAATTATTGTCACAATGTGTGCACAGTTTAATGTTAGGAGGGAATAACGACACTTACAGACAACATACCATGACCTGAAAGGCCATTTAACCATTTCGTAATTGACGATGTGGACATGATAAAAAAAGGTGAGAGGGAAAAGGTACATGTTAGTAGTGACTGATAAGTTTTGCCGACGAGTAGAATCTGTCCCTTCTAAAGTTGCATGAGCTGGGACAGTGGTGACATTTCTGACGAAGGAAGTTATCCCAAGGTTTGATGTGCCGTCAGAAATCGGTTCAGACAATGGGCCTGCCTTCATTCAGAAAATAGTTAAGTTGGTTCTGCACTTATTGAGAATCAGATGTTCGGGTGCATAATTCAACCCCCAGTCACAGGGTATAGTGGAAAGGATTAATGTAACATTGAAATGCAAATTAAACGAGATCTGAACAAGCAGCAACCTTAATTGAGTCGATGCGCTACCGCTGGCGCCAATGAGTTATGACATACAGAATAACCGCATGTCCAATTTAACACTCACAGGCAGATCTATGCCAGTGCCAAAGTGTAGAGGCCTCGTTTCGAGCAGTTAAGCCGAGGACTTAAGCAATATATGCAGCAGCTAACTGTGCTGCATGAGATTTTCCACATGCAGGAAACGTAAAGGGAGCCAATACTTGACAACGAAGAAGGATCTATTAAGGCCGGGATTGAATGCACGTGCGGGGCTTCTGAAGATGCTGGAATGAGCCTAACAGAGAAGGACCTTTCGTCGTGACTAAGGCATCACCTGCAGCCATCCAAGTGAAAGGACAACGCGCATGGTACCACCCGAACCATTGTGCTAAAGCTCTCACTCCAGCACAAATTAACTCTGACACTGAGGAAGTGGAAATGAGGCCCAGGAACCTGGACACGGGGCGGGCACACAGGAGGCTACAACGCCTCAGCAGGGTTCCAAACAGGGTACAGGTGCAGTTCTTGGGGATACTGACCATTCCAGAAATGATAGTGATGTAGATGTGGAGCATAGCTCTTCTCCTGGCAGCGGAGATAGGGAAGACAAGGGAGAAGTCCCTGATACTCCCTTCTCTGATGCCAGGCCAGCATGCGCAGACTTGGAGGTTATTAACCTGGCAGACCAGGACTTCTAATACCAGGGAGACAAAGATGAATTAGAAATGTAGACCTTGCTGCCCTAACATGGGTACACACCCGTGACAATCATTGGTTTCAATGGGCAAACTACACGGCCATAATAATGGCTGGATAAGACTGTTTCTTGTGCACTAAGGCGACCACCTCATACTCTGTTCTCACCATGCCCTATAACTAGATTACCTGTACTCAATGGCATTTGCAGTACTCTAGTTGACCTCTTAATCCGGATGATTCATCAAATTACATGCAATCACATTGCCTCCTTTTGTGTCTCCTAATTCAGGCCTTTATGTTCTACCAGCAGGATGATGTGGGAAGGCAGCAACTCCAATAGTGTTGCAGCTATCGTATCCCGTGGTCCACCAGCAAGACTAATTACACGTTCACCGTGGCTGCTTTCAGGATACGGCAAGAGTTAAGTTTTCAATGTTTAAAGCAAAATGGTTCCACACCAATATCTTATTTTAAGGATCTTTACGGGAATACGAATCAACTCGAGGTAGACACCACATTTGGGCCAATCTAAAATTGTCAATTCGTCCCACTGGCATATACTTGCTGTATGTGTGGTAGGAAAGGACGGTTGCGTGCGTCGCTGCCAGCTGAATGGAGTGGCAGCTGTACCTGTGTAATTCTCCAACACGAGGTAGTCATATCATCACATGCGCACCTTTATGTTACAGTCAGCTTTGCACCGAACTAAGCGACGGGATGTCCCTGATACAATGATTCAGATTCATAGCATAGGACAGCCAAAAGGAATTCCTAATAAGTTAAATGCTCGCAATGAATTTGCCGCCGGCACTCTTGTGGTGGACCACGGGGTACTATAACCACAGCACCATTGGAGTTGCTGCCTGCCCATGTCATCCCGGGTGGCTTTCATCCGAGGGATAGAGGTGAGCAAGAATTGTGAATGGATTAATTACATTTATTACAAACAGGGGAGATTTATCAATTATACTAACGATGCCCTTGTGGACTTGAAGTAAATTGGATGCTCCTGAAAAAATAGCATGGCAAAACAGACAGGTCTCAGATTAGATATTGGCAGAAAGACCGGGGTGTGTGTGATGTTTGGGGATCATCGCTGTATCTTTGTACCTAACAACACAAGCCCTGGCGTATCTTTGACTAAAACGATGGAAAAACTAAAGAATCTAAGACAGGCGCGAGAAGACAATGCAGGGTTTGTTCATCAGGCGTTTGATTGGTTGAATAATATATTAGGGTCTTGGGGAGCATGGTTTGTCAAGATTGGTTTCACTATAAGTAAGGTTTTACTTGCTGCTTTCGTCTTTTGTTGTGCCTTACCTTTTATTAAGTCTTTTTTAGTTCGTGTCACGACACGGCAACGAGTGGTCAGTTCAACGAGCCCAAGAAGTGCTTCGTCCTCTGACGCAACCCCACTGCTCTACTGTTATGATCTCACAACCATCACGGTGCAAGGAATATGTTCACATGAGGACATAGATTATACTTGTGATGAATGCGCAGGTCCTAGATTATGAGGGACCTTGGCCATTTTTCCAGTTCTGGTTATTCAAGGAGAGGTTTTCACACAAGGGTCTCCACGAACGGAGAAAGAATTCTTTACGACTCGGAAACCGAAAATTATTTAGACCGTGTTGGGAACTACATTGCCTGTATTGGGCACCAGAGTGGCTCAGATTATTGTCTTCTTTCTCTCCGTGAGATCAGTTGCCTCAAATAGGGGAATACGCAAAAATAAAGAGCATAAAAGCATGGGAAGAGTTAAAAAATGCAGACCACTGGTGGTCTGTGGCAAAGGGTCTGTGGAATGTTACGCTAATCAAAAGATTAGTGTATGTGAGGAATAAGAGAATGATCAAAGAAAGAGTAGGGCCGATCAGGAATAGCATAGGGAAATTGTGTATAGAATCTGAGGAGGTCGGGAAGCCCTAAATGAGTTTTTTGCTTCTCTCTTTGCTAAAGAAAAGAACCTTGTAGTGAATGAAACCATTGAGGAGCAGGTACGCATGCTGGAATTGATAGAGATTGAGGAAGCTGATGTGCTGAAACTTTTGACAAACATTAAGATTGACAAGTCGACAGGGCCAGACCAGATTTGTCCTCGGCTGCTTTGGGAAGCGAGAAATGTGATTTCTTCGCCGCTTGTGAAGATCTTTGCATCATCGCTCTCCACCGGAGCCGTACCTGAGGACTAGAGGGAGGCAAATGTAATTCCATTCTTCAAGAAAAGGAAATAGCGAAATCCCCGGCAATTACAGACCAGACAGAATCACGTCTGTAGTCTTCAAGGTGTTAGAAACGATTCCGAAGGATAGGATTTAGGACCATCTAGAAGAGCATGGCTTGATTAAAGACAGTCAGCACGGCTTTGTGAGGGGCCAATCATGCCTCACAAATCTTATTGAGTTCTTTGAGGATGTTACTAGATAAGTTGATGACGGTCGAGCGGTGGATGTGGTGTATATGGACTTCAGCAAGGCATTTGATAAGGTTCCCTATGGTAGGCTCGTTCAGAAGGTCAGGAGGAACCGGATACAGTGAAAATTTGCTGTCTGGATACAGAATTGACTGGTCGACAGAAGACAGCGATTGGTAGTGGAAGGAAAGTATTCTGCCTGGAAGTCAGTGGTGAGTGGTGTTCCACAGGGCTCTGTTCTTGGGCCTCTACTCTTTGTAATTTTTATGAATGAATTGAATGAGGAGATTGAAGGATGGGTTAGCAAGTTTGCAGACGACACAAAGGTTGGAAGTGTCGTTGACAGTATAGAAGAGTGGTGTAGGCTTCAGCGTGACATTGACAGGATGCAGAGATGGGCTGAGAGGTGGCAGATGGAGTTCAACCTGAATAAATGCGAGGTGATGCATTTTGGAAGGTCGAACTTGAGAGTTGAGTACACGATTCAAGACAGGACTCTTTGCAGTGTGGAGGAACAGTGGGATCTTGGTATGTAACTGCATAGATCCCTTAGAATTGCCACCCAAATGGACAGGGTTGTTAAGAAAGCACATGGTGTTTTGGCTTTAATTAACCGGGCGATTGAGTTTAAGAGCCATGAGATCTTGTTGCAGCTCTACAAAACTTTGGTTAGACCGCACTTGGAATACTGTGTCCAGCTCTGATCGCCCTATTATAGGAAAGATGTGGATTCTTTGGAGAGGGTTCAGAAGAGATTGACCAGGATGCTGCCTGGAATGGAGGGCTTATCTTCTGAAGAGAGGTTGACTGAGCTTGGCCCCTTTTCATTGGAAAAAAGAAGGAAGAGAGGAGACCGAATTGAGGTGTACAAGAAAATAAATGAGAGGCATAGATAGAGCTGACAGCCAGATACTTTTTCCCAGGTCAGAAATTGTTAACACCACGGGTCATAGTTTTAAGCTATTTGGCGGAAAGTATAGAGGGGATGTCAGAGGCGGGTTCTCTATGCAGAGAGTCGTGAGAGCATGGAATGCGTTGCCAGCAGCAGTTGTGGAAGCGAGGTCATTGGGGATATTTAAGAAACTGCTGGGCATGCATATTGCCACAGAGATTTGAGGGTTCGTACATTAGGTTTACCTTACATGAGAATCAATGGTCGGCACAACATCGTGGGCTGAAGGGTCTGTTCCGTGGTGTACTGTTCTATGTTCTATGTTCTATTGCTGCGGCATGATGGGTTAAGAATAGGGCACTGCTCTTACACCAATTGGCAAAGTAAGGTGGAGACTGACAGTTCACTATAGCGGAATGAAATAACAGAATTAGCAAAGTCAACCTCGCCTGCCAAATATAATCATGGTAGGATTGGAGTAGGTTATAATAATAAGTGTTTGGAACACGACATTAAATTCGTTGAGTTAGCCTGATTGAGACCCTTGACAATTAATATGGAATTAATAGTTAGTAGAGTCAGCCTGCTTGAGACCCTTGACAGTAAAATATCTAATCATGGCATTCTTGACATTAGAATAACATTAAGTAGAATGTAGGAAAAACTGCAGTGGCACAACTAAAGAGATAATGAGAACTAACATTACTTGTTTATTGTATAGCTGGTGTGAGGTAATTTTGATTAGCACAGTCGGACATGCTGATAAGCTCGCAAAAACATAAAAAGAATGATATAAAAAAACCACCGACTCTGATGTTCGTCGAGATGCAAGAATCTGGTTTCTAAGTGTCACGGTTTTTTCTTTGCAAATAAAAGACCTTCGCATTAAAGTACTCTCCACGTCTCCTGGTGATTCCCTACATTTTATCCACGACAAGTACTAGTCCTGTATTCTCTGAAGGTTGATTTGCAGGTTGAGTCCATGATTAAGAAAGCAAATGTAATGTTGTCACATATCTCAAGAGGGTGTTAATAAAAAAAAACAGCAACGTGCTTCTGAGATATTATAAATCTCTCATTTAAAATATTGTGTCCACGTTTGGGCCCCACAGCTCAGGAAGGATATACAAGCACTTGGGCGTCTGCAGTAGAGATTCACAACGATGATGCCTGGAATGGTGGGCGTCCATGTGATGGTTCGTTGAGGATCCTGGGATTGCAATCATTAGAGTTTAGAAGGTGCGGGAGATCTAATAGAAACGTACAAGTTAATGTATGGCTTAGAAAGGGAGGACGCTCTAAAGATGTTTCCATTAGGTGCGGAGGCTAGGACACGTGGGCAGAGCCTTAAAACTAGAGGGGCTCAATTTACAATGGAAATGAGGAGACATTTGTTCAACCAGAGAATAGCGGGCCTCTGGAATTCATTGCCATGGAGCGCAGCAGAGGCCGGGACGAGGGGTATCTTCGAGTCAGAGATTGATACATCCTTGATCTCACAAGAAATGAAGGGCTATGGAGAAATTGCATATAAGTGGAATTGAAACACCCATTAGCCATGATTAAACGGCGGATTGAATTCGATTAGCCCAATGTCGTTGCTTCCACTCTTATGCCTTATGGTTTTATGCTCTTATTTGGGGATTTAGAATAGTGGGAATGGATGTTAGGTCAATTGTATATTCTTCCTGCTGTATGTGGAAGGTAAGCATCACCTCTTGTGTACCTACTTACTTCATTTTGGGAATTGCACCTAATTCCAGCTCCTCAAGAAAAGTGGCAAGGTTCGTGATGTTTCTGATGGAGGTTTTGGGATCCTTGAGGGGGACGGGAGGGCAGCCCCAAGTCGTGGTTCACATAGGCACCAACGACACAGGTAGCAAGTATTTGCAAAGAAATACCTTGACACTTAGAAACCAGATTCTTGAATCTCGACGAACTTCAGAGTCGGTGGTTCTTTATATCAATCTTATTATGTTTTTGCTAGCTTATCAGCATGTCCGACTGTGCTAATAAAAATTACCTCCCAACAGCTATACAATAAACAAGTGGGGATCTAAGGCAGAAATTCAGTGATCAAGAATTGAAACATTGAGCTAGAACAAACAGAGTTGTTATCTCAGTTGTAAAGCCCGTGCCACGTGCTAGTGATTCGAGGAACAGAGAGAGTGTGGAGCCGAACACGTGACTGCAGGGATGGAGCAGGAGGGGAACTTTGGATTCTTGGATAATTGGACTTCGTTCTGGGGAAGATGGGTCATCAACAAACAGGATGATCTTCACCTGAACCAGAGGGATACCAAAATCGTGGGGGAGTGAACTTTGCTAATGCTGTTCGCGGGGTTTTAAACTCATGCAGCATGGAGATGCTAACCTGAATTTTAATTCCAGTGGAAAAGAGGTTGAGGGTAGTGAGATTAGGGACAGGTTTCCAAGGTCAGGAAAGGGCACCTGTTTGAAATGTGTGTACTTCAATGTCTGGAGCATCCAGAATATGTTGGCTGAACATGCCCATCGGTTGCTTCCAAGGATTTCGACGTTGTGGCGACTTCAGAGACATGGATATAGGAAAGACATGAATGGTTGTTACAGATTCCTGGATTTAGTTCTTTTAATAAGAACAGAGAAGATAGTAAAAGGGGGTGATGTTGTGGCATTGTTAATCAAAGTTAGTATTACAGCAGCTGCGATAACGTTTGACGACTCGTCTACTGAGATAGTTTGGGCTGAGGTTAGAAACAGAAAAGGATAGGTCTCTCTGTTGGAAGTTTTCTATAGCCTCCGAATTGTTTCAGTGATGTAGAGGAAAGAATAACAAAGATGATGATTGATAGTTGTTTTGGGGGACTTTACCTTCCAATGTTGACTGTGAAAAATATAGTTCGAGTAGTTTAGAAGCGTCAGTTTTTGTTCAGTGTGTGCAGGAGCGTTTTCTGACACAGTATGTAGACAGGCCAACAGGGGGCTATGCCAGATTGGATCTGGTATTGGGTAATGAACCTAGCCAGGTGTTAGATTTGGAGGCAGGTGAGCATTTTGTTGATAATGACCACAATTCAGTTATATTTACAACAACAATACGGCAGGGAAAGAGGTATAACTGGGGAACAGGGAATTATGATTTGATTAGGCAAGATTTAGAATGCACAGGATCGGGAAGGAAACTGCAGTGGATGTAAATAATTGAAATGTGGAGTGTATTCAAGGAACAGCTAGTGTGGGTCCTTGATAATTATATTCCTATCAGGCAGGAGGTATTTGTCGATTTGTCGAGAGAGGGAGCCATGATTTAATAAAGAAGTTTAAGCTCTTATTAAGAGGAAGAAAAACGCTTATGTGAGGAGGAGAAATGAAAACTCATGTTGGAGGGGTGGGGGGCAAATGGCGAGATTTATTAGTTAGCCAAATAAGATCTGAAGAGAGGGGGAAGGACAGCCAGAGGGTACATGATAAGTTGTTGGCGGATAGGATCAAGGCCTTCTATAGGTTTCTCGTGAATAAATGAATGACTTGAGTAAGATTAGTGTTAATCAACTATAGTAGTGGGAAGTTGAATGTGGCACCTCTGCACAATTGGAAACTGTTAATGACACCTTTCGTCAGTATTCACATTGGAAAACGGCAATGTTGGTAGTTATACGGAGATAAAGGCGACAAGATTAGATGGGATTGCAGTTGACAAAGATGAGGAGGAATTAGCAATTTTGGAAGGTCTGAAAATAGAGGGGATCCCTGAGCCAAATGGGACTTACGTCGGAATCTCAGGAAAGCCAGGGAGGAGATTACAGAACATTTTGATTTGACCTTCATGTATCATTTTGGACAGGAAGTTAGAGGCCCGTGAGCTTTACGTTGATTGTGGGTAAGGTGCTGGAAAAGGTTTTGAGAGATAGTATTTATAATCATCTGGAAAGGAACAATTTAATTAGGGACAGTCAATACGGTTTGATGAAGTGTACGTCGTGCCTCACCCACGTTATTGAGTTCTTCGAGAAGATTGCAAAACAGGTGGATGGAGGTCAAGTGGTTGATGTAGTGTATATAGACTTCAGTAAGGTTTTGCTAAGGTTAGACTATTGCACCAAATGCGGAGTTTTGAGATTGAAGGCGATTTAGCGATTTGGATCAGAAATTAGCGAGCTGAAAAAAGGGAGTTGCTGGCGGTTGAAGGGAAATGTTCATCCTAGAGCACAGTTACCAGTGGTGTGCCGCAAGGGTCTGTTTTGCGACCACTTTTTTTTAGAATTAATCTCGATGTAAGCGCAGAAGGAAGGGGAAGTAAATTTGTAAATGATGCATTGCGGAAAATGCTGAAGGTTTGTATGGGTTCCAGACTGACATGGATAAGATGCAGAGTTGGGCTGAGAAGTGGCAAATGGAGTTTAATGCCGAAAGGTGTGAGGTAGTTCTCTTCAGAAGATCTAACAGTTCTGTGTTAATCGTAAAATTCTAGACAGTGGAGGTGAACAGAGAAATCTCGGTAACCAGGTGTATAAATCTCTGGGAATTGCCACTCAGGTTGATAGAGATGTTCAGAAGGCATATGGTGCGTTGACATTCATTGGGAAGATGGAGGGGTTTCGTAGCCACGAGGTGATGCTTCAGCTGCACAAGACACTGGTAAGACCGCACCTGCACTATTGCGTACAGTTCAGGTCGCCATGTGAGAGGAAGATTGTGGAAGCTTTAGAAACAGGTCAGAGGAGGTTTAATAGGATGTTGACTGGAATGGAAAGACGGTCTTACGAAGAAAAGCTGAGCGAATTGAGGATGTTTTCGTTGGAGAGAAGAATGTTGAGAGGTGACTAAATCGAAACGTATCAAAAAGTCAGGGGGTTAGACAGAGTGGACAGTGACACCGTATTGTTTTCTCGAATTGTGAAGGCTAATACGAGGGGACATAGCTTTAAATTGCGGGATTATAGATTTAGGATACATAACAGAGGGATCTTTATGCACTGAATAAGAGGCTCGTGGAATGGCCTGCTTGCAACAGCAGTACACTAGCCATCATTAAGGGTATTTAAATGTTAATTAGGCATACATATGGATAATAATGGAATTGTGTAGGTTAAATGGACATCAGATTAATTTCACATGTCGGTGAAACTTCGAGACCTGAAGGTCCTGCACTGCGCTGTAACGTTCTATGTTCAATGTTATATGAAATAAATTATAGCGGTATCCTGTTCCAGTACACCTCGGTTGGATTAAAATTATGAATTAAAACTTAGAATCTCAAATTCCAAACTGAATATGTCTTCTGGAATGTTTCTCTGTCTCTTCAGTCATAAACGCTTCTCTTTCAGCTGATTCATCCTTCATGGATGCTCTCTCTGGGACGTTGTTTTCTGTTGTGGAAGCGTATCTCATTGAATTATGGTGTCAGGAATATTATCTATATGTTCCATACACCTTCATGACCGGATGGTCAATTTTTAGAGAGATTGGAAAATTCATGTCAGAACGAGATGTTCTCTTTTTTTTTTACCTCAGGTGGCAGTTGGCATTCCCTCTCATTTTCAAATTCCACTTTATTTCAACAGCTGACATATTAATTTATTTAAAAGCAGATTGCTTCAGGCAGTGATAACTAACAGATTTAAATATAAAAGGGTTTTGGTTTCGAGATCTTGGTTTAAATTAGTTGGCTAATATTCAAACCAGTTGCCGGCACACCAATACAAGCTGAGGTTGCCAAGCACTCAGCCAATTGATGCATACGTTTCATTTTGGCAATGTCAGTTGCTTGTGGAAACTTTAAAAAAATCTCCAACTATTGAAAAGCTCACCACCTCTTTTACTGAAAGCGTACTCTTCCCTTCCATTCATTTTTACTGACAAATTCTGGCTTACAGCCTGCCACTTCAAACACACTCCACACAATTTCGTAACATACTTCCATTTCTTATTTCCTTAACAAAGATTCCACTTCATAAATTAATCAGTCTTTGTTAAAACGTATGTCTTCATAGGAAGTTAATACACTTGCCTCATCGCCTCTTGCTTTTCTTTACAAACATATGCCCTCAATAATTTAACACCTCCCTGAATAACCAGTCAAATTTCCATTCCACCCCGTTAATTTGGTCCATCATCCTTTCTTTATGATGATTTTTATCATTTGCAAACAGTGTCCAAACAGTGGTAACACTCTGAAAATTTGCCACAGTGGCTCAGTGAGCAGCCTTCTGCCTCACAGCGCCAGTAACTAGGGTTCAATTCCAGCCTCGGGCGACTGTCCATGTCGAGTTTGCACATTCTCCTGGTGTCTTCGTGGGTTTCCGTCCAATGCTCTGCTTTCTTCCACAGTCATGTTAAGTGAAGTGGATGAGCTAAATTGTCTGTATTGTTCAGGATGTGTAGGTTTAGTTCCTTCGTCTGTGATAGGTGTAGAGTGATGGGAGTCATTGTAGTTTGGGATTTGGAGGCTTGATGAGGAATTGTTGGGCCGACCCGACTGTTTCCAGCCTGTAGGGTTTCTTTGAATTGACAATTAATTAACTAACTTACAGTCCGAGCATATCTTCATATCACAAAAATTGCGACCGTCCTTCGTGACTACAGGTTGACATGTAGTGAAGGATTGAATGGCGCCTTAACCCTGCGACTTCTTGCTGCCATATGTAAAGTTAATGGAAGGAGCATAGATGATCCTCAAATACCATAGCAGATTTTAAATAGATCCAATGCGCAAAGGCAAACGAGGTGAAGAAGTAGCTGAAATTTATTTGCACATTTACCTATAACACATTTCATGGATCAATGACAATGTGTACAGAGCTAATAGAAAAGAAAACTGGCATGGATGTTATTTGTTAATTGAACAAATAAGGAAGACCAGCTGGGGAGTTGATTACAACTGAAGATGAAAATATAACTATCTTTGGAAGAATATTTTGTTCAACTAGGAAATTATGTTCGTAACAGTATGATTAGAGTCTCTGGAAATTCGGAATGACAACTGATGATACACAGTACGCAAAAGTCCTGAAAAGCTATTTCTGCAACTACTTTTACGAAAAGATGGATTGAGTTACAGATGTAGAAAATGAAACCGAAGAATTTCTTTCTCAGGTGGCTCAAATAACACTATTCGTAAACCACCAATATCATTTATGAATGGAAATTTCAGATGAATCATTACAAAATGACTGTATACCATGCTTGCGAAGAAAATAAAAAAAGTCAGAATATGTATATAGCAAAACATTTTACGCAAAGATGGGCCCGTTTGATAAGGTTCCCCAGGTAGACTAATGGAGAAAGTGAAGTCACATGGTGTGCAGGGTGTTTCATCTAGGTGAATAAAGAATTGGTTGAGCAAAAAGGGACAGAGAGTAGCAGTAGAAGGGAGTTTCTCGAAATGGAGAAAGGTCAGCAGTGGTGTTCCACAGGGGTCAGTGCTGGGGCCACTGTTGTTTGTAATATCGATAAATGATCTGGAAGAGGGTACTGTTGGTATGATCAGCAAAATTGCAGATGACACGAAGATTGGTGGAGTAACAAAGAACATAAGGGACTGTCAAAGAATACAGGAGGGTACAGATAGACTGGAGATTTAGGTGGACAAGTGGCAGATGGATTTCAATCCAGACAAATGTGAGGTGATGCATTTAGGTAAGACTAATTCTCGAGTGAATTATACAATGAACGGCAGAGCCTTGTGAAAAGTTGATGATCATAGAGATCTGGGGGTGCAGGTTCATTGTAACCTGAAGGTTGATGCATAGGTGGATAAAGTGATCAAGAAGGCATATAGTATGTTTGCCTTCATCGGACTGGGTATAATAGCTGGCAAGTCATCTTCCAATTTTACAGGTCTTTGGTTCGGCCGCATTTGGAATACAGTTCTGGTCGCCACATTACCAAACGAATGTGGATGCTTTGGAGACAGTGCAGAGAAGGTTTACAAGGATGTTGCCTCGTGGGGAAGATGCTATGATGGTAGGTTGAGTAGGTTGGGTTTATTCTCATTAAGAAAGAGGAGATTGACAGGGGACCTGATTCAGGTTTACAAAATCATGAAGGGTATAAACTGGGTGGATGGAGACAAGGATTTTATTCCCAGGGTGAAGAATTCCATAACAAGAGGTCACGCTTTCAAGGTGAGAGCTGGAAAACTTAAGGGGGATAAACGAGGCAAATACTCCTCACAGAGGGGGTTGGGCATCTGGAACGTGTTGCCAGGACAGGTTGCAGAGGCAGACACGGTAGATTCTGGACAGATGCATGAGTAGGTGTGAAACAGAGGGATACAGAACCTTAGGAATTGACCGATAGGTTTAGAAAGTACATTTGGATCGTTCCTGGGCTGTAAATTGTCTTTGTTCTTGGTATTTTATATTGTATAGATTTGACGACGCAAGTTAGTTGCCAAATCAGAACAGGAAACTTCAACATAGTATTTGTTTACACCAATTGCTGATAGTGTTACATTAACCCGTATCAGAAAATAATACAATCGAAATCAGGTATAACTGTCCCCTCAATATTCAAGGCGTATCTTGTAAATGAAGGCTACCAGTTATGTTTGATAGTATGGTGGATGGGATTTATTTGGCCGAAGAAAAAATTCGTCTGAGAGGAAATCAGATTTTTCAGCATTTCTTATGCGTTTACTATGGCATGGTCATTCTTGAAATGCATTTGCGTTGAAGAGTATAAATATTTCCCAATTTCTAAGATATGCATTTTTTAAAATTAATTCCTGGGAAATGTTGTAAAGTAATTGTTATTGGAGGAATTTTTTTTCATTGACTATTTTGACTTTCCTATGTCATATTTTAGACATCCAGTTTCCGTGGGGAAAGTGAGGACTGCAGATGCTGGAGATCAGAGCTGAAACTGTGTTGCTGGAAAAGCGCAGCAGGTCCGGCAGCATCCAAGGAACAGGAGAATCGACGTTTCGGGAATGAGCCCGTCTTTAGGAATGAGGAAAGTGTGTCCAGAAGGCTAAGATAAAAGATAGGGAGGAGGGACTTGGGGGAGGGGCGTTGGAAATGTGATAGGTGGAAGGAGGTCAAGGTGAGGGTGATAGGCCGGAGTGGGGGTCGGGGCGGAGAGGTGAGAAAGAAGATTGCAGGTTAGGAAGGCGGTGTTGAGTTCGAGAGATTTGACTGAAACAAGGTGGGGGGAGGGAAATGAGGAAACTGGAGAAATCTGAGTTCATCCCTTGTGGTTGGAGACTTCCTAGGCGGAAGATGAGGTGCTCTTCCTCCAACCGTCGTGTTGCTAACGTCTGGTGATGGAGGAGTCCAAGGACCTGCATGTCCTTCGTGGAGTGGGAGGGGGAGTTGAAGTGTTGAGCCACGGGGTGGTTGGGTTGGTTGGTCCTGGTGTCCCAGAGGTATTCTCTGAAACGTTCCGCAAGTAGGCGGCCTGTCTCCCCAATATAGGGGAAGCCACATCGGGTGCAGTGGATGCAATAAATGATGTGTGTGGAGGTGCAGGTGAATTTCTGGTGGACATGGAAGGATCCCTTGGGGCCTTGGAGGGAAGTAAGGGGGGAGGTGTGGGCGCAAGTTTTGCATTTCTTGCGGTTGCAGGGGAAGGTGCCGAGAGTGGAGGTTGGGTTGGTGGGGGCTGTGGCCCTGACGAGGGACTCACGGAGGGAGTGGTCTTTTCGGAACGCTTACAGAGTAGGGGTGCGAAATATATCCCTGGTGGTGGAGTTCGTTTGGACGTGGCGGAAATGACAACGGATGATACTTTGTATATGGAGGTTGGTGGGTGGTTGGTGAGGACCAGTGGGGTTCTGTCCTGGTGGCGATTGGGGAGGCGGGGCTCAAGGGCGGTGGAGCGGGAAGTGGAGGATATGCGTTGGAGAGCATAGTTGACCATGTCTGGGCGGAAATTGCGGTCTTTGAAGAAGGATGCCATCTGGGTTGTTAGGTATTGGAACTGGTCCTCCTGGGAGCAGATGCGGCGGAGATGAAGGAATAGGGCATATGGGATGGCATTTTTACAGGGGCAGGGTGGGAGGAGGTGTAGTCCAGGTAGTTGTGGGAGTCGGTCGGAAATGGAAAGGTCTTGGAAGAGGAGGGAGGAGTCTGAGACGGTCTAGGTGAATTTGAGGTCGGGGTGGAAAGTGTTGGTAAAGTGGATGAATTGTTCAACCTCCTCGTGGGAGCATGAGGCAGCGCCGATACAGTCATCGATGTAACGGAGGAAAAGGCGATCCTGCGACGGTCGCGGAGGGGGTCATCTTACCAGGGATAATGAAGTTTGTTGTCTGGATAGCGATCGTGAAGGAGGCGCAGTTGGCAGTAGCTGCGATCTGTGGTTCAGTGGGTGGGGAAGAGGCATCATAATTCTCTACGGCGTTGTGCCTGAAGCGGCTGAGTCGCTAATTGCATCTGAACGGTTCAAGAGGCCAAGAGAAGGTTCTGGGATGGTCAAGCAAATCCGAGTTTTGAGTTAAGTACATGAACGTTTGTTTAACGAACGTTCTTTTATGGCGGATATGATGAAGAAAAAACATTTATTTTACGTGTGAATACTTCTGAGAATGTAAAACCGCAGAGGTCCTTTGCATGTCTGTGATACTGTGGCCCTGAGGGGAGACAGTAATGACAGTAAGGAGGGGAATTGGCAGCACATAGTTGCGAGTGTAGAATGGAGAATCCAAAAGGAAAACCATTTCAGAATGTTTCAGATTTGTCGTATGTACTTGTTGTCCTGTTGAGCTCCAAATCGTACTTTTCTAGTGTACATGCGTGATTAGTCGACTCTGTCGGCAAGTACTGGGGAAGGAGATGTGGCAATATTAGCGAGTCTGCTTGAAAACATGCCTGAAGAACTTCAAGGCAGAGAGAGACTCACTGGGATCTTTGTGGAGAGAGAGGAGAACTTCTACAAGGTAGGCATCATTGGAAGAGGCTTCGCAGGAGTTTTAAAATCAACGGGGAGAAAGTAGGGACTCCATATGCTGAAGAAGGCGGTGGAGGATTGCGGCCTTCGCAGTTACCGATGGCTGCAAAGGACCAATGGAGGTTTTAGTCGTCGTGTGTTAGATTAGTTAGGGGCGTGTTTAATATATACAGAGATGTTTAATAATGTTCTTAAGTATCTAACTTTTTCTGAATAACGATTTATTTCATTTCAATAGACCCCGTGGGATTTATGATTGATATGAATGTTTCATACAACTTCAGGCAAAGAAAAGTCGCATGGGAACTATTCAATTTCATGTGCAATTTCTTCAGAGTTTGCATTCAGTTGGAATTTCAAAGATGCACTGTTACACCAGTGTAAGCAGACTTCAGACTTGTGTTTCAGAGACGGTTGTCTGGGTTCGGAAATTCCAGACCACAGGTTGGGTTGCATTCCTGCAATTCATTGTGTGCCCTTGATTTCCACCCCTGTATATTTCTTGTACCGTTCACTGCTAATAAATTTAAAACTAATTATAGAAATGTATTGTGCTTTTAATGATGGCCCAATTTGCAATTGTACTTTGCCATATTTTAACATAATTAACCATATATTGGGAACCGTTTGATTGTCCAATGAATTAATATGAATTGACTGCAATCAATGACAAGTAAAATGCACAGTACTTATTTTCCGCAACGCTCCACACTCCACCTCTGGCTTCTTCTTTGCCATAAGTTATGGTGATAGATACGTGATATTTGGACATTGCATATTGAACAACGCACATATTTTTAAAAAACATTTCGCACAGACATAAAAATAGGACACAAATATGTACTAATTGGATGTTTATGGAGATAGAAATTAGAGATCCTTCTATAGCCAAAGGTTTTTGTTGTTTCATGATAGATTAAAGGTCAGACTGCAAGTGGAAAGCATAACTTTTACGGCAAAGTGCACCAAGCACGCCGTGATCAACATGGTTGGAACTTGAAATTAATTTATTTCAAGTTATGGCTCCACATTGTGTTTAGAATACGCTATTGCTTTGCATTGTTAAATTCAGGGCGCTAAAGATCCCAAAGCAATTAATTACACATGTTGCAATGTGAGCCATTTCTGAGACCTATAAGAATTACGAGATGCAGAAATTAGGAGAGAATTAATGTTTTGTCTTACATTTTTAATTTTGTACTTCACAAATGTTGAAGAAAGTAAGATACACGTATTGGCAGATGGTAGGTGAAGCAAGTAAAAAAAGACAGATGCAAATAGTGATAATTGTCAAATTGTCTTCATCAAAAATTGTGAAGGAGGAGAACCTGGGAATCCAATGTCTCAAAATCTTACAGTAGAAAGGTTATATTCATGGTCACAAATAAATTACTGCTTTTATGTGGAAGCCATTCGATGCATATTATCCATTCACTCAATTAATTTAGTAAATCCATGAAAAAATCATCTTATCGCTGAAGCATCTAATTAATTAACTGTTCCCAGAAATTAATCCATCAGTGTAACTATTTAAATGAGAATAGATCTGAAATAGGCTGTGGTAGCAGAGGTAAATTCGCCAACCCAAAACGACAGCAAAATTCAAATCTGTAGGACAATCTAATACTGCATACACAGAAAATGCTTATTCTCAAAATTGTCAAACTCCCACACCACTTTAGAATGTGAGAAGAGCAGAGACAACAGATCACAATAAAGGTCCTTCGGCCCTCGATGTTTTGCCAGCTTCTTTTACCACTCCAAGTTCGGACTAAACTACATAACCTATATTGTACTCTCTTCCACAAACCAATCTAAGAGTCGCTTAAATGTCCCTAATGTTTCTGAAACTACTCCCACTCCGGCAGTGCATTCCATGCACCCACCACTTTCTGTGCAAAGAACCTGACTCTGCCATCTCCAATCAACCTTTCTACAATTGCCTTAAAATAATGCCCGCTCACGATAGACATTCCCACCATGGGAAAATAAAATCTCTGACTATCCACTCTAGCTATGCCTCTCAACATTTTGCACACTTCTATAAACTCACGTCTCATCCTTTTTCCTTCCAAACAGGAAATCCCTCACTCCCTCAACCATTCTTCACAAGACATACACTCCAATCCAGGCAACATCCTCGTAAATTTCCTTCGCACCCTCTCTAAAGCTTCCGCATCTTTCCTCTAACGAGGCGACCAGAACTGGACACAATATCCCGAGCGACGTCAAACCAGGGTTGTTTTGAGCTGCAGCATAACCTCGCAGCTCTTATATTCAATCCCTCTGCAAATCAAAGCCAACACACCACGTGCCTTTTTGACAACAGTCTCAACTTCAGTGGAAAATATGGACCCAAGGATCCCTTTGTTCCTCCACACTACCGAGCATCCTCAAAGAGTGACAGTGACAAAAGCACTGTACACTTCGGTTTACACCATGAACATTTTCGAGGCAGAATTAATTTCTATAACACAAAATAAGATGCACTGGGGCGTCGATGTCTGAGGGGCATTATCACTGAAATATTAGCACAGCGGTTGAGGTATCAATCTTGAGACTCAAGTTCAAATCCCATCAAAGCAGATAGTGGAATGATAATTCAGCAAATATCTGGAATCACGAATCGAGTGATAAGCATGAATCAATTGTTAATGTCGTCTACCCCAGCTGGTTTTCAAGAAGAAAACTGCCATCCTTACCATATTGAGTGTTTGGAGGCTGCATGTGACTCCTAATCCAAGCAATGTGCTTCACTGTTCACTGTCCTCTGGACAATTAAGGACTGGCTGAGCCAGCATTGTCCTTATTGGGTGATTTTTTTTTGAAGAATTAACAGTGACACAGTCAGGAACACTATGGGATATCATGCAGATTCCGAAAATCTTGCATAAATAGTTACAAGACCAAATAATCCCATCGTAAGCGAGAACCTTTTCCATGAATTTGGAGGTTAGAAATTCTTCAGAACACAAAGTTCATTTGGGAAACTGGAACATTGATACAGATCATCATGATTCAATTTAATATCAAAAAGTGTGTTTACCTGGAACACCAATAGCTGCAATGATTAGGTAGTAAATTGCGTAGAGCAAATCCTTTGGTGTTCCGTGCATTTCGTTTAGATAGTCTGCATCCGTTTTGCGTTGCACTGAATGATTGTCAGATTTGTACTGTATGTCGGGCTCCAGGGAGATAATTAGCTTTTTTCATCTTGCTTTATTCAGTAATTATCCTAATGAGTGAAAGAGGGGCACTGCAGTTGTTATGGACTGTTTTCACAGAGGTGAAGGTACCTCAAGGCGTTATATTCAGATGTCAGATGAGAGATACAGAAAACAACAAAGTATGGAATGATGCATATTTCAGACAATGAAAACAAAAACAGTTGCAGATGAGGAATTGCTCGTTTTCACCTGCTCAGTGATCTTTTTCATTGTTTCCACGAAAATATATGAACCGTCTAAGGCTTTTTTTATGCTTCAAAAGGCAAACACAAACAAGCTTCCTCCTCAGATTAATATTCAATCCATGTAAAGATGGTTCATATGGAACATGGCTTCAAACTACGCGATACCATGGTCATTACTTTCAGAGGCAGTAGTTTAAACTTATAATGCAAAGATCTAGATATGAACCTTTTTGATCGTTATGAAGACGTGCATTTCAGACCACTGATATATCGTGTGACGTTTTCCTGAAGTAAGTTCAGCATACTTACAATGATAACAAAATGTTTTATTTCAATTGTACAGTTTCAGGTTAATATGTTTATATTATCAGCATGAACATTACCTCCAGCAATTCTGAATATATTCCTGGACAATTTAACTTCAACCTGCTAATAGTTAGTACGAACATGCAGTTAAGACATATTTTATCTCTTGGGGTTTTTCTGATTTCTTGGTCATCATCTTCTCATTTTGTCATTGTCTTGCAATGTATCTGTTTACTCAACTCACAGTCATAGAGTTTGAGTAATTTACTTTGTGTGTGTGTGTGTGAAGGTCAAATCAATGCCTTTCTTCCATTGCCCAATTGCACATGGCTGAACTCATTAGCACAACGAAAAAAAATATTCTTTGACTGAACGGATGTTTTTGAAATGAATTGCTGAGTTGAAAACATCATGATTATACTTATTTGTGACTTTGTATGAATTAAATGACCTTTATTGTCTCGTTCCAATGACCATCTCGGATATATTTTGTTGTTTTGGTTTGGATCGGCTCTTTGTAAACAGAAGCATCCGACAAGTGCTGACCCAGATAAAGTAATTAGGAATCTTCACAGCAGCCTTCCACCAAGTGCTGCACTAATTTTATCAGCTTCCCAATCTATATTATTTGACTATTAATGTTATAATTTTCATCATAACTTTTCTGCAGGTCACTATTTCACCTGAATTTATCACACACATGAACACCCTTTTTCCATGTTTTCTTCCACATTCTACATCTTTGCCCACTTTCATCTTCCGTCCATTTCCATTTGAAGCTTACTTGCTTTCTCAACACTATCTGTCTCTCCACTCATCTTTCTTTTATCTGTAATCACAGAAACAATGCGCTGAGTTCCGTCATCCAGATCATGAATGTATATCATGAATAATTATGATCCGAACATGGATCCCCACAGAACTCCAAGAGTAACTGGCTTCAATTCTGAAATAAAAATGGCTTGAACTCCAGTCTCTGCCCTCAACATTTCAACCAATTCTCCATCAATGGAAGTACCTTGCACCGGACGAGATCACATTCAGTCGCCATTTTTACGTAAAATGCAAGTTACCTCCTCGAAAACATTTGCCATGCTTCACGTTCCATTGACAAAGCCGTGATATGTCAGCCATATTTAACCATGCATTACGAAATTACTTCAAATGTCATACTCAATAATACACTCTGAAATCGTGTCAATGGCGTCGGTAAGGCTAACTAGCCAGGTAAAAACAATGACTGCAGATGCTGGAAACCAGATTCTGGATGAGTGGTGCTGGAAGAGCACAGCAGTTCAGACAGCATCCAAGGAGCTTCTAGCCAGTACTTTCCTGTCTTCAAACTCCAGCTCTTCTTAAACAGAGTTATTAATTTCGCTATTTTACAGTTGGAATGATCACTTATTACGGCTACCCATAACGAGCCAGAGCATGATGGCGGCAGACTGCCCTGGCAAAAGCAGTCGAAACATGACTGACAGTACTCTTATTAAGTGTGGAAATACATTTGCTTTATATAACCTGCATAAGTTAGGACAACAGTACCACTTAGGGCGAAAGAGATTAGAGGTCATGGGGAGAAAGCAAGATTAGGCTATTGAGTTGAAAGGTTAGCCATTATGGGGATGAATGAAGGAGCAGGCCGAAAGGGCCAAATTACCTACTCCCGCTCCTATTGTCGGTGTTTCAATGTTTCTTTATACTTCTGCAGACTCAAAGTAATAGAATAGATGGGGGAAATCATAAAGAATTGCATGAACAAGCCGGACTGAGACTGTAAAAGCAGACTCCAGACCATATTTTGCGATAATTGAATCATAGGTGTAGAAACTAGCAGGCAGTGGAATGTGGATTTAATGGTTGCATTTTGCGGTACACTACAATAAAAAATAGAGCGTTTCTATTAAAAACGGCAATAAAGAACGGCGCATAACTTGGTAGCTGCAGAATTCTAACGTCAGTTCTAACTATAAATTTATTGGTACTGATGTCACAATTGTTATAACAATTTGTAAAAATGAAATCCTTTTGCAGATATTGTAATTAGATCATTAAACAATGCGAATGAATTAAAAGTTATGAAGTGATGGGAAACTATTCAATTTGTTGGCACTTAACATAGTGCAGGTGGCAAATAACTGGGAAGGAATGTACTTAAATGTAGTGTCCATTGTGAAAATCCCCAAAACGTGAAAGGAGGAGGTCTGGGAAACATCATGACACCATGCAATGCCGTTCTTCACCACAAGCCTGTCCGTATCTATCCGTGCAGTCATATGATTAACTCAGTTGGAAGTGTATGGAACTATATAATATTATGCTTGTTCTGTAATTTTTAGAAGTGGGCAGTATTATATGTTTTTCTTTCTTCATTGTAGAATGATCTGGATTTTTAGAGGATCTCACCCCACTGCTGTCATAATAATAAACTGTTTGATGCTCGAAGTGAATTCCAGACACTCGGCTGATTTTTTCGGCATTCCATCCTAACACCCGCCCTGACTCAACTGGTTCTTCAAAGATCAGCAAAAATGCATCTTGAGTCTCCTCAGCAATGCCCTTCAGAACTCTGGAATATTGTGCATCTCATGTGGATGATCGACACGCCTACCAAACGTCTCCAGCATCTTTTGATTTGGGATGGCCACTGCACTCACCTGCACCCCAGCTTCTCTTGATGTTCTCATGCACTACTGGGGTCTTCTACCTTGATGGCCCACGCAAACGAGCAACTCATTTCCTACGCCATGTATTTGCTTTCCGTTATTAAATCTGCAAACTCAATTTTCAGTGGACCAATGTCTATCCGTGCTTCTCTCATTTTTACATAACTTTAAAGGAAAAGAAAGTCTTTCAATCTGTTATATTAATTGCTGTTTTACCCACATGTTTCATCTTCACTGCACTCCCGTACCCCCTTATTGCATTGTGTTTAGTGGCCTTCTGTTGTAGTACCAGATGATTGGAGGGTGGTAAATGCTCGTCCCTTGTTTAAGGAAGGGAGTAGGGATAACGCTGGGAATTGCAGACGAGTCAGTCTTACGTCAGTTGTGGGCAAATTATTGGACAGGATTCTGAGAAACAGGATTTATGACTATTTGAAAAAGCATAATTTGATTAGAGGTAATCGACATGGCTTTGTGAGGGCAGGTCATACCTCACAAACCTTATTAAATTAGATGTGGGTGTGACAAAACACATTGATGAAGTTAGAGTAGTGAAGTGCTGAATAATGGATTTTAACAAGGCATTTGGTAAGGTTCTCCATGGTACACTCATTCAGAAAGTAAGAGGGCATGGAATACAGTGAAATCTGGTTGTCTGCACACAGAAATGGCTGGCTCATGGAAGACAAAGTCTGGTGTGGAGGGGAAATATTCAGATTTGAGCTCAGTGGCTAGTGGTGTTCTGCAGGGATCCATTCTGCACTCTCTGCTCATTGTAATTTTATAGATTACTGAAATGAGGAAGTGGAAAAGTGGTTTAGTAAGTTTGCCGATAAAACAAAGGTTGGTGGAGTTATGGTAAGTGTGGAGAGGTGTTGAAGATGGCAACCGGACAAGGCAGGATGCAGAGCTGGGCTGATAATTGGCAGTTGAAGATCGACTTGGATACTGATTCACTTTGAAAGGTTACATTTCAATGCAGTTTGCAAGGCTAAAGGCAGGATCCTTGACATCGTCGAGGAACAGGGAAACCTTGGGATCCATGTCCATAGATATGTCAAAGTTACCACAAAGTTGATAGAGTTGTTAAGAAGGCATTATGGTGTGACAGCGTTCATTTGCAGGGATTTGAGGTTAAGAACCATGAGGTTTTGCTGCAGGGCGGCACGGTGGCACAGTGGTTAGCACTGCTGCCTCACAGCACCAGAGACCTGGGTTCAATTCCCGCCTCAGGCGACTGACTGTGTGGAGTTTGCACGTTCTCCCCGAGTGCTCCGGTTTCCTCCCACCATCCAAAGATGTGCAGGGTCAGGTGAATTGGCCATACTAAATTGTCTGTAGTGTTAGGTAAGGGGTAAATGTAGGGGTATGGGTGGGTTTCGCTTCGGCGGGTCGCTGTGGACTTGTTGGGCCGAAGGGCCTGTTTCCACGCTGTAATCTAATCTAATCTAATCTAAGCCCTGTTTAGACCTCACACTTGGAAAATTGTGTTTAGTTGTGGTCGGTTGATTATAGGAAGGATGTAGAAGTTTTGGAGAGGTTGCAGAGGAGATTTACCAGGATGCTGCCTTGAGTGGAGGGCAAGCTCTATGAAGAAAGTTTGAGGGGGCTCGGGCTTTTCTCACTGGAACGAAGAAACATGAGTGGTGAGTTGATAGCTGTGTACAAGATCATGAGGGGCATGGCCAGAGTAGATAACAAGGAATTTCTTCTCATGGCGGAAATGTCTTAGCGTAAGTGTGCATAATTTAAAGGAGGAAAGTTTAGAGGAGGTTTCAGAAATAGCATGTTTGCACAGAGAGTGGTGGGTGCGTGCAATGTCGTGCCAGCAGTGGTAGTAGAGTCAGATACATTAGCGACATTTAAGTTACTCTTCAATAGGCACATGGAAGATAGAAATGAAGGGGATGTGACGTAGTCAGATCCCAGCGTCTGAAAAATGGTCAGTACAATATCGAGGGTCCAAGGGCCTATGCTGTATTATAACTGTTCTATGTTCTATTAAGAACTGCAGTTGCTTGAGTATAACTTTCAGCGTAAATGGCTATGTTCTATTAACTGCAATATTAAGGAAACAAATACTTCAGACACATTCTGTGCTTTGAAGGATCTCGAATAAATATGATTACTGAACACAAGGGAAAACCGAAGAGAATAATTTCTGGCCTCAAACACTGATCACAACTTCATACCAGTAAAGTGTGAACACCCTCTTTCTGAAACGTTGAAGTGATACAAGGCAGCTGATTTCTTTCCAGCCTCTCCTCCCCACTGACTGGGTCTGCAATCGATTCCCTCCTCCTTCTGCCCGCACAAGCTATACCATGCTCAGGTTCTTAGCGTAATCAAGGCAAGAGTGTGTAAGTCTCCTGCAGAGAGAGAGAGTCTTTTAAAACTGAAGGGAGAGGATGAGGGGCTGAAACGGCACTCACTGGGCTGAGGAGTGACAGAGGCGTTTCGTGTGAATGAACGTGAGGTATCCTATTTTGTAAAATAAACAAGGGGCAGTTGTTAAACAATTAAAACTAGGCTTTGGTCGTATGGAACAGATAGTTAAGTTGTCAGGTAGAATTCTTTGATGTTTGTGTCACATACAGAAGTGTGCTGCAGCAGACGTTTAGTAAACTTAGCACACTTGCCTTCATTACTCAGACATTTGAATACAGGAGTTGTGAAGTTGTGTTGAGATGTTACAGGACATTGGTGAGTTCTCTTCTGACGACTGTGTCCAACTCTGCTGCCCTGTTATAGGAACGATATTATTAAGCTGGAGACGAATCAAAATAGTTTTAACAGGATGTTACTGAGAATGGAGGGTTTGAGGTATAGGGAGAGGCTGGATAGGCTGGAACGTTTTCATTGGAGAGTAGAAGGTTGGGATCACGTTAAAGAGGTTTATAATATCATGAAAGATACAGCTATGCTGAATGACAGGTGTCTTTTACCGAGGGTTGGCTATTCAATATGGCGCAGATATTTTACGATTAAAGGACTAAAGATTAGAACAAGACATAAGGGTCATTTATTATAAACAGGAACAGGCTTGTGTGAGGAATGAACTTCCAGAGGAAGTGGTGGGAGTGGATGCAGTTACAACGTTTAAAAGACATTTAGCCCAGTACATGGATAAGAAATCAGTTTGGATCGTTTTGTGAGTTGCTGCCCTCACCCTGTCGCTTTCTGAATGAATTCCTGATGGTTTTCGCTGTCTGCCAATGCCAGTGCAGTGACATGGGGAGTCCAGCAGAGGGTGGCGTTGCATCACTCTAAGCTGCACACTGTCAGACCTGTCCCAAACAGAGACACAAGGGCACACATACTCAAATGCACTGATGCCAATAGATATAAAGTGAGCCTGTCAGAATACCTCTTGTTCTGTGATTCATCAAAACCTCATTATCTCTGTCGGGCGTGTGTTAGGATTTCTGTTGCTCCGTTGACAGCATGTCATTATTTGACTCACTCTGTGGGACTATATCAGTATTTCCCTTGCTCACTTTAGTGAGTGTGGCAGGATTTCAGTTGTTCCATTTGGACGTTGACACTGTGACGATAAAATGCTTATAGATAGCACCAAAATAGAATAATTGCACGTTTCCTACAGAGCAGTGTGGTACTCCAACAGGACAGGAACAAGTTGGTGAAGTGTTCAGAAATACAGCAGATGAGAATCAATGCAGTATGAGGTGAGGCAGTTTGGAAGGAAGAACATGAAAAGACAATATAAAACACACTGTACAGTTATGAAGGGGATGTTGGAACAGTGGGCGCGAGGTGGATGTCATCACAGATTACTTAAGAGGTCAGGACAGGTGGAGGAAGCAGTAAATATCACAATTTACTTTTAATTAGCGGAGCTGTTTACAGGAGAAAGTGGAGGAGGGATCATCTTTGCTGTCTTTTTGGTATGTTGTGGAAACGCTGGGTTGTGCGACCATGCTCCTGCCCACTGAGACTGCATAGATTCCATTTGTACCGCTCAACACAAAAGCACAATCTCGTGTGGATCAAAAGTTCGAGTTGTGGTAGGGGAAACGGAACTGACAATGAATTTAAAGTGAAAGAAATGACCTTCGCTGAACATTACTCCTTACTCTGTTGGTCGGACATAGATGTTCCAGAATACCATAGGATTCGTCCCGGTCCTCTCCAGCTTGTGTCCGGGTCCTCCCGATGTGGCGGGGGGAAGGGAGCTGAGTTACCGGATTTCGGGCACTTCCTCACCTGGCTTGGCCCTTTCTGCCCTGTTACAGGCTTTTCCTCCTTTAATGGGAAGACGTGAGGGAGGGAGGGAGTTGGGAGTCCGTGTCCCAGTCATTCGTGCTAATGTAGCTGGATGGGAACTGGTAAGATGTCCAGAGTGAGTCAGTCTTCAGTTTTGTATCCATTCAGTGCTACTTGTGTGGTGTTTCCGCGGAGGGAAGAGAGAATGAGAGAGAGGAAAGATGCAGCATGCATCAGTGACAGTGGTGTAGCATAAGCCTTGTTCGTGGGTAGGTGCTACAACAGTTATACAGTGAGTGTGCAGGAGCAAAGAGGAAATAATGACCCTTACCTTGGCAGAGCAGGCAGGGTATTGCTGAATGTCCAATATTAGTGCACATTTCTTCAGGCAACAAATACTGCAATGAGCTGGGTGTTGAACATTCTTGGTGGATGTAATGGTGTAGCCCGCTAACGAAAGAGAACGGTCCTCCTCTGTACTAACCTATCCACCAATACCTCTGCGCCTCATCGATAAATCGTGGTGTAATTGCCCCTTAACTTCGATCCTCGGGGTAATCCATGCAGGGCATCTCCGAACTGACAATGATCAACCCTGTGCCCATTGACCAATTAAAGATTGCACCAGTGCCTGGCATCACAGAATATGCAGGAGCATTCGGGTAATGGTGAGTATGGGCAGGGGACTCGGGCTGGCATTTAATAAGAGGGACGCCATGGGGTAGGGTAATGTGTTAATGAGTTGAGTTGGATAAGATAGCACCAGGAAACTAGCTCAGACTGGTGCAGACAATGCCTCTGTCACACTCAATGAAAATGCCACTGAGACAAGTTATTGTTTGATTTAGCCAATGAGTCGAAGATGAAGTAGCAGCACTCTGAAAGCTAATACTTCCAATTAAATCTGTTGGACTATAAACTGGTGTTGTGTAATTTTTAACATTGTACCCCTCAGTCCAATACCGGCATCTCCATATCATGACTCTGCTGACCCTACTCCTTGTTCCAAAGCTACCGAATAAATGCCCATACAAAATTCTCCATCACCTGAACTCACACCAAAATCCCATGCACCCACCATTCCTCGAGACACTGGCTCATGTTGCAGAATTCTATCAAAATGTCTCAATTTAGGCATTCTGAAACCGGGGAACACTTTTTTTCATGACATTGTTTCTTCTCGTCCCCCTCCTTTTGTACTTCCCAAATCCCTCCCATTTGCTGGTATTTAAGCTTACTTTCCCGCCATCTCTCCCTGGCAGTGATTTTCATACCCACAGCGCCCCCTGCCATGGCACAATGGGCATATTGAGCTTTAAATGGACTGAAACTATAATCCTATCATTTTCATCTTTGGACTGCAAGTTTCCCCACGCTAGGCAACAATATAACACAACGTTAGAACATAATACATTACAGCGCAGTACAGGCCCTTTGGCCCTCGAATTTGCGCCACCCTGTGAAACCAATCTGAACCCCGTTTAACTATACTATTCCAGTTTCTGCCATATGTCTATCCAATGACCATTTAAATGCACGTAACGTTGGCGAGTCTGCATCTGTTGCAGGCAGTGCATTCTACGCCCCTACTGCTCTCTGAGTAAAGAAAGTACCTCTGACATCTGTCTGTATCTTTCAACCCTGAATTTGAAGTTGTAACCCTTCGTTACTTTACTAGATAAAATGCTCTATTGCCCAACCGATCTCACACTCTGATTATCTTATATATCTTATATATCTCAACTAAGACATCACTCAAACTTCTTGTGGTGGTTCTGTTCGCCGAGCTGGAAATTTCTGTTGCAAACGTTTCGTCCCCTGGCTAGGCGACATCATCAGTGCTTGGGAGCCTCCTGCGACGCGCTTCTTTGATGTTTCCTCCTTTGATGTTTATAGTGGTCTGTCCCTGCCGCTTCCGGTTGTCAGTTTCAGCTGTCCGCTGTAGTGGTTGGTATATTGGGTCCAGGTCGATGTATTTGTTGATGGAGTTTGTGGATGAATGCCGTGCCTCGAGGAATTCCCTGGCTGTTCTTTGTCTGGCTTGCCCTATGATAGTAGTGTTGTCCCAGTCGAATTCATGTTGCTTGTTGTCTGCGTGTGTGGCTACTAAGGATAGCTGGTCGTGTCGTTTCGTGGCTAGTTGATGTTCATATATGCGG
>NC_057717.1:61340425-61344009 GCF_004010195.1 Chiloscyllium plagiosum | reverse complement strand
CCCATGGGTGTTCTGTTGATTTGTTCGTATATCTGGTTGTTGAATGTGAAGTGTGTTGTGAGGCACAAGTCCAGTAGTTTAAGTATGCCGTCTTTGTTGATAGGTTCAGCGTCCTGTTTTCTGTTCTGTATGTCCAGTAGGTTGGCTATTGTTTCTCTGGCTAGGGTTTTGTCAATCGAAGTGAACAATGCCGTTACGTCAAATGATATCATGGTTTCTTCTTAGTCTATGTGTATATTTCTGATGATGTCCAAGAATTCCTGTGTTGATTGTATAGAATGTTTGGATCCGCTGACCAGGTGTTTCAGTTTCTGCTGTAGTTGTTTGGCCAGTTTGTGTGATGGTGTCCCTGGCAGTGATACTATGGGTCTGAGTGGGATGTCTGGTTTGTGTACTATAGGTAATCCATAGAATCTGGGGGTGTTGTTGCTTTCCGGTTTCATTCTTTGTAGGTCAGCTCTGGTTATCTGTCCTTTTTTTGTAGATTCCTTAGTGTGTTATTTATCCTAGTGGTGAGCTGTGGGGTGGGGTCAAACTCCCTCTTTTGGTAGGTGTTGGTATCTTCAAGTAGTTGTTGTGCTTTTTGGATGTAATCAGACTTATCCAGGATGACCGTCATTCTGCCTTTATCTGCTGGTAGTATGATTATGTTCTTATCGTTTCTTCGTGATTTCAGTGCTTCCCTCTCCTTGGTGTTGAGGTTATGTGTTTGTCTTTTCCTTATTATCATAGGTACGACAGTTTGTCTCACTGTTTGTTGTGTCTCTTCTGTCAGTCCATTGTTCCTGAGTGTGCATTCTAGTGCTGCTAGGAAGTCTGCTGTCTTGGCGTCCCTGTGGTTGTAGTTGAGCCACTTGGCCAGTATTGTTCTTTCCGTGTCTGTGAGCTGTCTGTGGGAGAGGTTTCTAACCCACGTGTGTGTTGTAGTGTCCTCTTTGTTGTGTGTTAGTTTGGCCATTTTTTCTTTTAGTGCCGTTTTTTGCGGTATGTTGACCTGTTCTGTCCTATGGTGACAGCCTGTTCTATGGTCCGGGTCCATTCGTGGTTTTTGAAATTAGCGACTTTTGGCGCGCAATTTCATGTCTGTATCTGTGAAGTCGGTTGTGCGCGTCTGTGATCATTACCTGGATAATCCTGAATCCGTTCTGTCTGGCTGTTTCTCTGGCTTGTGGATTGTTGACTGGTGGTCTGTATCTGACACATTGTGGAAGGATTCACATGATCTGTTCGCCGGGCTGGAAGTTTTTGTTGCAAACGTTTCGTCCCCTGGCTAGGCGACATCATCAGTGCTTGGGAGCCTCCTGCGAAGCGCTTCTTTGATGTTTCCTCTGGTGTTTATCGTGGTCTGACCCTGCCGCTTCCGGTTGTCAGTTTCAGCTGTCTGCTGTAGTGGACATGAACATCAACTAGCCACGAAACGACACGACCAGCTATCCTTAGTTGCCACACACGCAGACAACAAGCAACATGAATTCGACTGGGACAACACTACTATCATAGGGCAAGCCAGACAAAGAACAGCCAGCGAATTCCTAGAGGCATGGCATTCATCCACAAACTCCATCAAAAAACACATCGACCTGGACCCAATATACCAACCACTACAGCGGACAGCTGAAACTGACAACCGGAAGCGGCAGGGACAGACCACTATAAACACCGGAGGAAACATCAAAGAAGCGCTTCGCAGGAGGCTTCCAAGCACTGATGATGTCGCCTAGCCAGGGGACGAAACGTTTGCAACAGAAATTTCCAGCTCGGCGAACAGAACCATAACAACGAGCACCCGAGCTACAAATCTTCTCACAAACTGTGAACTCAAACTTCTGTCTCACGAAGCAGCCTCAAGTCCCTCAGTTTTTCCTCGTAAGACCTTCCCTGCATATCAGGCACTTTTCCTGGTAAATCACTTCAGACCCTTTAACATCCTTCCTACACTGTTGTGACCATGTTTGTACACAATATTTCAAGTGCGGCCGCATCAGAGATTTGTACAGCTGCAGCATGACCTCATGGTTCTGGAATTTGATCCGTCGAATAATAAAAGTAAACCCACTGTATGCCTTCGAAACAGACCTTTCAACCTTAGTGGCAACTTTTAAGGATCTATGGACGTGAATACCGAGATCTCTCTGCTCATTTACACTACCAACATCTTACCATTCGCCCAGTACCATGAGTTCCTGATGCTCCTACCAAACTGAATCACCTCACACTTTTCTGCATTAAACTCCATTTGTCACCTCTCATCTCAGCTCTGCAGCTTATTCATGCCCCTCTGTAACGTACAACATCATTTGACACTCTCCACAACTGTACCAACCTTAGTGTCATCCGTAAACCGACTGAACCCTTCCTTTGGCGCACTCATTCAGGTCGTTTACAAAAATAACAAATAACAATGGACTCAAAACAGATCCTTGTGGTACACGACTAGTAATTTAAGATTAGATTGCTTACAGTTTCGAAAGAGGCCCTTCAGCCCAACAAGTCCACACCGACCCGCTGAAGCGCAACCCACGCATTCCCCTACATTTACCCCTTCACCTAACACTACGGGCAATTTAAGTCCAGGATGTGCATTTCCCATCAATTGCCAGCTTCTGTTTCTTTCAGCGATTCAATTTCTGATCGAAATCACGAAATCTCCTTCAATCCATGCCTCCATATTTTGTGCAGTAGCCTACCACAGGGATTCTTATCAAACGCCTTTTCTGAAATCTCTATACACCACATCAACCATTTTTCCCTCGTCACCTCTTTGGTCACCTTCTGGAAGAATTCAATAAGGTTTGTGAGGGACGACCTACCCTTTACAAAATCATGTTCACTATCCATAACCAACGTATTCCTTTCAAGATGATTTTAAATCCTATCTCTTATAACCTTTTACACACTTTACACACTTTACACACAACGGAAGTATGGCTCACAAGTCTTTAATTACCAGGGTTGTCTCTAATCTCGTCTAGAACAAGGGAAAATCATTTGCTATTCTCGAGTTGTCTCATAATATTCCTATCGACAATGACGACATAAAGTTAAAAGCCAAAGGCTCAGCAATCTCCTCCCTGGCATTCCAGAGAATCCTATCATAAACCCCTTCGGGCCCAGAGGATTTAGCCATTTTCACACTTCCCAGAATATCTAACACCGGTTCTTTGTGAACCCTAATCGCATCTAGTTTAGTAGTCTGTTTCTCAATATTCTCCTCGACATTATTTTTATCCAATGTCAATACAGTCGAAAAAATACTAATTTAGCGTTTCCCCAATCTCCTCAGACTCCACGCACAACTTCCCACTACAATCGTGATTGGCCCTAATCATACTCCTGTCATTCTTTTAACTCTTATATTATGAGATAAAGCTTTCAGGTTTTACCTCATCCTATCCTCCAACAACGTCTTATGTCCCATCCTCGCTCATTTTAGCTCACAGTTTAGGTCTTTCCTGGTTACCTTGTAACTTTGAATCGCCCAAACAGCGCCTTTACATCTCTTCCTAACATAAATCTTCTTCCTCCTAATGAGAAGATATTTACCTTCCTTATTTAACTACGGGCCCTGCGCTCGACATCTTCCT
>NC_057717.1:61291718-61339925 GCF_004010195.1 Chiloscyllium plagiosum | reverse complement strand
TAGTGGAACAGAGTGATGCGAGATCAGAGTGGGGTTGGGATCACAGGCTGTTTCTATGAAAACAGAGTGGTAACGGGGTGTTGCGAGGGGAACCATGCGAGGATGGCTTCACAGACAAGAACAGATTGAGGATTGTTTCATTGGCCATGGCTCGGGAAACAGTCTGGGTATGGTTTAACCAGGAGAACAGGGTTGGAATACAAGCATTGTCCGTTTCTCAGAGAGCCGAGTAGCAATGGGTTCACAGGACGTCGCAAAAAGAGCAGAGTTGTCATTGGTTCAGATGCAGTTGTGAAGGGAATGCAATGAGGAATGGTTTATCGGCGTTTGCTAGGGGTACAATGCCGATATGGCGTTACAGGGTGCTGTTTGGAGAACAAAGCGGGGGTAAATTCACATACAAAGAACATACAAAGGTTGTGACACAGGCCATAGCTAAGGGTACAGTCTGGGGAAAGGGTTACAGGGTGTTGCTGGTGGAACAAGCGTTGCGAGGGAAACAGAGTGGGCAACGAAGACGTTGCACGGAAAAAAATGTCGATTGATTCGCAGGCCGTTGCTATTAGAACTGACTGGGCGTATGTCCACACGACGTGGCTCAGAGAATACTTGGCGATGGGTTGACAGGCTTTTGCTTGGTGAAAAGAGTAAGAACGGGGTCAGACGTCACTGAGAGTGAAATAGTGTAAGGATGGGGATGCAGGCCGTTTCTAGAGGAATGTTCGGATGGGTCCCCAAATATTTGCTGGGAGAGCAGCGTTGGAATGGAATACAGGCCGTTGCTCGGAGAAGAGAGTGGTAATGGGTTCATAGGCCATACCGAGAAGAACAGAGTGGGAACGGGATTAGAGGCCATTGCTATGGAAACAGAGTGGGTGAGGTGACACGGGCTTTTGCTTGAGCAACAGAGTGGGAATTGTTGATAGGACAACACGCGGTTGAGAGGACAAGAGTTTGAGGACTCGTTCACAAGCTGTTTCGATTGAAACAGATTAGGGGTAGGATCACATTACATTGTTACAGTGTGGACATGAAACGAGTGGCGATGGGTCACAGGCCATTGCTAGGTGGAACAGCATAGAAATGGGTTCAGAGGCCGTTGCTATGGGAACCGAGTGGGTATACGTTCACAGCACGTGGCGAGGGGAATACGATGCTGATGGGTGAACAGGCTTTTGGTGGGAGACGAGACTGGGAATGGGGTCTGAGGTCGCCGCGAGGGGAACAGGGTGAGCATGAGTTAATACACTATTGCCAGGTGAAATAAGTGGGGGTGTGGTCACAGGCCATTGTTTGTAGAGCAGTAGGGATGCGTTCTTAGGCTGTTGCTCAGAGAACAGAGTGTAGATGGCTTCACAGTCCACCACTAGAAGAATAGAATTCGAGTGGAGAGATAAAAATTGAGTTTCTGAAGGGAGATTACAGAGAGTTATGCAGAAATTTAAAAAGGAGCTGTTCAATATCTGGATTACTCCCAGCGTTACGAGCTCGTGAGGGCAGGAATAGAAGGATAGAGCAGATGAATGCATGGCTGAGGAGCTGGTGTCTGGGAGAAGGATTCACATATTTGGATCATTGGAACCTCTTTTGGGTTAGAAGTGACCTGTACAAGTAGGGCGGATTGCACCTAAATTGGAAGGGGACTAATATACTGACAGGGAAATTTTCTAGAACTGCCGAGGAGGATTTAAACTGGTGGGGCGGGTGTGGGGAGGTGGGGGTTGTGGGACCCAGGGAGATAATGAGGAAGGAGATCAATCTGAGGCTGGTACAGTTGAGAACAGGCATGAATCAAACAGTCAGGGTAGGCAGGGGCAATAAGTTAAACTGCATTTATTTCAATGCAAGGGGTCAAACAGGGAAGGCAGATGAACTCAGGCCATAGTTAGAAACATGGGACTGGGATATCATAGGAATTACGGAAAAATGGCTCAGGGATGGGCAGGACTGGCAGCGTAATGATCCAGGATGCAAATGCTACAGGAAGGATAGAGAGGGAGGCAAGAGAGGACGGGGAGTGGCATTTTTGATAAGGGATAGCATTACAGCTGTGCTGAGGGAGGATATTCCTGGAAATACATCCAGGGAAGTTATTTGGGTGGAACTGCGAAATAAGAAAGGGATGATCACCTTATTGGGCTTGTATAATAGACCCCCTAATTGTCAGAGGAATATTGAGAAAAAAACGTGTAAGGAGGTCTCAGCTATCTGTAAGAATGATAGGGTACTTATGGTAGGGGATTTTAACTTGCCAAACATCGACTGCCATAGTGTTAAAGGTTTAGATGGAGAGGAATTTCTTAAGTGCGTACAAGACAAGTTTCTGTACTGTATGTGGATGTACCTACTAGAGAAGGTGCAAGTCTTGACCTACACTTGGGAAATAAGGCATGGCAGGTGACTGAGGTGTCAGTGGGAGAGCACATTGGGACCACCGACCATAATTCTATTACTTATAAAATCGCGACGGAAAAGGATAGACAAGATCTAAAAGTTGAAGTTCTAAATTGTAGAAGGGCCAATTTTGACGGTTTTAGGCAAGAACTCTCGAAAGCTGACCGGAGGCAGATGTTCACAGATAAAATGATGGCTGGAAAATGGGAAGCCTTCAGAAATGAGATAACAAGAATCCAGATGAAGTATATTCCTGTCAGGGTGAAAGGGAAGGCTGGTAGGTGTAGGGAACGATGGATGACGAAAGAAACTGAGAGTTTGGTTAAGAAAAAGAAGAAAGCATATGTCAGGTATAGACAGGATAGATCGAGTGAATCCTTAGAAGAGTATAAAGGAAGTCGGTGTATACTTAAGAGGGAAATCAGAAGGGCAAAAAGTCGACATGAGATAGCGTTGGCAAATAGGATTAAGGAAAATCCAAAGGGTTTTTACAAATATATTAAGGAAAAACGGTAATTAGGGAGAGAATGGGGCCCCTCAAAGATCAGCAAGGCGGCCTTTGTGTGGAGCCACAGAAAATGGGGGAGATACTAAATGAATATTTTGCATCAGTATTTAATGTGGAAAAGGATATAGAAGACATAGACTGTAGGGAAATTGATGGTGACAGCTTGCGAAACATCCGGATGACAGAGGAGGAAGTGCTGGGTGTCTTGAAACCGTTAAAGGTGGATGAATCCCCAGGACCTGATCAGGTGTAACCGAGAACTCTGTGGGAAGCTAGAGACGTGATTGCTGGGCCTTTTGCTGAGATATGTGTATCATTGATAGTCACAAGTGAGGTGCCAGAAGACTGGAGGTTGGCAAACGTTGTACCACTGTTTAAGAAGGGTGGTAAAGACAAACCAGGGAACTATAGACCAGTGAGCCTGACGTCAGTGGTGGGCAGGTTGTTGTAGGGAATCCTGAATGACAGGATGTACATGCATTTGGTAAGGCAAGGACTGATTAGGGATAGTCAACATGGCTTTGTGCGTGGGAAATCATGTCTCACAAACGTGATTGAGTTATTCGAAGAAGGAACAAAGAAAATTGATGAGGGCAGAGCAGTAGATGTGATCTATATGGACTTCAGTGAGGCGTTCGACAAGGTTCCCCATGGGAGACTGATTAGCAAGGTTAAATCTCATGGAATAAAAGGGGAACTAGCCATTTGGATCAAAGGTAGAAGTCAGAGGGTGGTGGAGGGTTGTTTTTCAGACTGGAAGCCTGTGACCAGTGGAGTGCTACAAGGATCGGTGATGTGTCCTATACTTATTGTCATTTACACAAATGATTTGGATCCGAGTATAAGAGGTACAGTTAGTAAGTTTGCAGATGACACCAAAATTGGATGTGTTGTGGACAGTGAAGAGATTACAGATTACCTCAGATTACAACAGGATCTGGACCAGATGGGCCAATGGGCTGAGAAGTGGCAGAGGGAGTTTAATTCAGATAAAAGCAAGGTGCTGCATTTTGGGAAAGCAAATCTTAGCAGAACTTATACACTTAATGATAAGATGCTAGGGAATGTTGATGAACAAAGAGACCTTGGAGTGCTGGTTCATAGCTTCTTGAATGTGGAGTCGCAGATAGATAGGATAGTGAAGAAGGCGTTTGGTATGCGTTCCCTTATTGGTCAGTGTATTGAGTACAGGAGTTAGGAGGTCATGTTGCGGCTGTAAACGACAATAGTTAGGCCACGGTTGTAGTATTGCTTCCAATTCTGGTCTCCTTCCTATCGGAAAGATGTCGTGAAACTTGAAAGGGTTCAGAAAAGATTTACAAAGATGTTGCCATGGTTTGAGGATTTGAGCTATAGGGAGAGGCTGAACTGGCTGGGGCTGCTTTCCCTGGAGCGTCGGAGGCTGTGAGATGACCTCATAGAGGCTTACAAAATTATGAGGGGCATGGATAGGATAAATAGACAAAGTATTTTCCCTGGTATCGGGGAGTCCAGAACTAGAGGGCAGAGGTTCAGGTTGAGAGGGGAAAGATATAAAAGAGACCAAAGAGTGGTACATGTATGGAATGAGCTGCCAGAGGAAGTGGTTGAGGCTGGTACAATTGCGACATTTAAGAGGCATTTGGATGGGTATATGAATAGGAAGGGTTTGGAACAATATGGGCCGGGTGCTGGCAGGTGGGACTAGATTGGATAGGGATATCTGGTCGGCTGGACAGGTTGGAGCGAAAGGTCTGTTTCCATGCTGTACATGTCTATGACTCTGTGACTCTATGAGTGAAATCAACGGCCACTGCCATAGGAATTATGTGGCAATGTGTTTACAAGCCGTTGCTAAGAGAAGAGAATGGGAATGGGTTCAAAGATTATGCTATGGAACAAGACTGGAGATTGGTTCAACGGCTATGGCTGGGGAAACAGACTGGAGATGGATTCACCGGATGTTGCTTGGGTAGCAGAAGTGCGATGGGTTCACAGGCATTTGTGTGGAGCACAGAATGGAATGGTTTCAATGGACGTTTGGTGAAAAAAAGTGGGGATGGGTTTCAATACCGTTGCTAGGGTATGGATGAGCTTAAAGTCCGCTACAAGATGAAGATTATAGTAAAGGGTTCACAGGCATCTCTTCGCAGCACAGATTGAAGATGGCCTCAGAGACCGGTGCAGGGTTAATGGAGTGTGGATGGGTTCACAGCCGTTGCTAGCAGAACTGAGTAGCATTGGGTTCACAGGCAATTGTTGGGAGTACAGTTTACGAATTGTTTCTCAGGACGTTAGCTGGAGAACAGACATGACATGAGTTCACAGGCCATTGCTAACGTAACACTGAGGGGACGGGGTCTCAGTCAGTGGCGAGTTAACTGTTTATGGATTCAACTGCAGTCGCTAGGGAAACATGCTAGGTTTGCGTTCACAGGCCGTTGTTCGGAGAAAAGTGTGTAAGAGTGGGAATTGGTTCACAGGCTGTAGCTAAGGAAACACAGTAGGGTTGACAGGCTGTTGTTGGGGAACCTGTGGGAGTTGGCTCACTGGCTGTCGTTAGGAGAACAGAGTGGGGATGGGTTCAAAGGCACTTGCTGGGAGAACAGAGTGAGAATGCATTGACAGGACGTCACCAGCGGAACGTAATGCGAACGGTTTTAAAGGGGGTTGCTATGTGGAAAGAGTAGGAATGAGTTCTGAGGCCGTTGCTGGGAGAACAGAGTGGGAATGGTTTCGCAGGTCGTTGCTCAGAGAACACATTTGGCACGTGATCACATGTATTTCCTTGGTGAACAGATTGGGGATGGTGTCACAAGCCATTACGAGACCAGCACAGTAAGGATGTGTTCACAGGACTTGCTGGGAGAACAGAGTCCAGATGGGGTCGCAACAATTGCTCAGAGAACAGATTACAGATGGCTTTTCAGGCCGTTGCCAGGGAAAGTTATTGGGAACTGTTTCACAGGCTGTTGCCAGGAAAACAGAGTGCGGATTGTATCACAGGCTGTTCCGTGGGGAAGAGAATAATGATTGGTGTATAGGCCTTTGCTTGGAGAGCAGAGTGAGGATGGTTTCAGGGAATGTTGCAAAGGGAACATAATTGGGATATGTTCACAGAACGTTGCCAGGACAATGCTGTATTGATCGGTTGACAGGCAGTTGATAGAAGAAGTGAATGGGAATGGGTTCACAGGCCCTTACTTTGACAAAAGAAGAGAAATGGGGTCCCAGGCAGCTACTAGGGGAATAGTGTGCATGTGGGTTTACAGGTCGTTTTTAGAAGTACTGAGTAGGGAGGGGGTGGCAGGGTAGGAGAACAGAGAGTTTATGGAATCCCAGGACGTTGCTAAGCGAGCAGAGTTGGGATGAGTACGGGATATTGCTGGGAGAAAAGAGTGGGGATGATATCAAAAGCCATCACCTGGTGAATAGTTTGGGCATAGGTTCGTAGGCCGTGGCGAGGGGAACAGATTTGATATGGGATCAGAAGACATTTCCAAGAGAACAGTGCACGAATGAACTAACAGGCCGTTATTGGGGAACAGAGTATGGTAAGGGGTCATGGCTTGTTGCAAGGGAAGCAGCGTGGGGATAGGGTCACATGCTGTTGATAAGGGAACAGAGCGGGCGTGTGTCCAAAGGACGTTGCGAGGAGAAGAGAGTGGAAATGGGAGCAAAGGGCGTTATTATGGGAACAAGTGGGGAGTATTTCAGTGACCATTTCTCGGGAAAGAGATTGGGAATGGTTTGATAAGCAATTGCTAGGAGAAAAGAGTTGGGATGAGCTCACAGACTCTGGGAAGGAGAACAGAGAAGGGATATGTCACAGGTCATTGCTGGGTGAACATAATGTGGATAGGCTAACAGGCCAATGATTGGGAGACACAGTTGGAATGGGGTCACAGGATGTTGCTAGGGAAACAGGGTGGATGGGGTCACAGACTGTTGACAGGCGAACGGAGCGGTTAATGGTTCAGAGGCCGTTGGAAGCAGCACAGAACGGAAACGGCAGGACATTATCATGGGAACAGTGTGGTGATTGGTTCAGAGGCCGTTTCTAGAAAACAGGGAGGATGAGTTAGCAGGTCGTTGATACAGGACGAGAGTTGGGTTGGGCTCCCAGGCCGTTGCCAGGGAAACAGCTTGATTGTGTGTTGAGATGCCGTTGATAATAAGCAGAGTAGTAGCGGATTCAAAGGATTCACCAACACATTCCACCGGAACCACTTATAAATACGAACACACTCCCGGTAGTCCCTTGTAAATTTCGACTCAATGCATGCGATCCACCTGTGAATATCAATACATTTCTTGGAACCCCGATTTAAATACTAACAGTCTCCCCAGGACATCCAGAAATACCAACACATTACCCAGGCTCTCCCTGTGACAACTGAGACCTCCCGGGACGCACTTGTAACATTCGACACACTCCTCGGGAACCTCCCACCCCAAATGCAGATGCATATCCCAAAATTCTGGTAAATGCTGGTACACTCCATGAGATACCATGCAAATGCTAACACTCTCCGTGGGGCCTCCATGTAAATATGAACATACTGCATAGGGCATCCGCTGTAAATACCATCACACACCCCAGGACTCACATGTAAATGAGGACAGGCTCCTTGGGAGCACCCTTGTATATACCAACACACTCCTTGACACCCAGCCTGCAAATACAGACACACTCCGTCGGGCTACCCTCTTAATACCAACGCAGTCCCCAAGACACCTTGCAACTGTGGCACTCTAAAAATACCGACCCTCTGCCCCGTACCCCACACACGAAAATACCGACACACATCTCTGGGGCAACGCCATATCTACCGACACACCCACCAGCACTCTCTGCAAATACTGACAAGATAGAACGTAGAACAGAGAACAATGCAGTTCAGTACAGGCCCTTCGGCCCTCGATATTGTGCCGACCTTTGAACTACTCTCAGCTCGTCCTCCTACACTAACCCATCATCGTCCATGTGCTTATCCAATGAATGTTTCAATCTCCCTGATGTGGCTAAGTTAATTACATTGGCAGACATGTAAGCCAAGCTTACCACTCTCTCAGTAAAGAACCTGCCTCTGACATCTGTCTTAAATCTATTATCCCTCAATTTGTAGTTATGTCCCCTCGTACAAGCTGACATAATCATCCTAAGCAAAAGACTTCCACTGTTTACGATATCTCATACTCTGATCATCTTTTATGTCTCTATCAAATCCACTCTAAGCCTTCATCTTTCCAATGAGAACAGATCCAAGTCTCTCAAGCTTTCCTCATAAGACCTTCCCTCTAGACCAGGCAACATCCTGGTAAATCTGCTCTCCACCTTTTCCAATCCTTCCACATCATTCCCGAAATATGGGGACCAGAATTGTGCATGGTATTCCAGGTGTGGCCGCACGAATGTTTTGTATATTTGCAGCATGATATTGTGGCTCTGGCACTCAATCTCTCTACCAATGAAATCTAACACACCGACTGCCTTCTCACCAGCACGAAACACCTGGGTGGCAACTTTCAGGGATCTATGTACATGGACACAAGATCCCTCTGCACATCCACATTACCAATAATGTTTCCATATACCCAGTAGTCAGCCTTCCTGTTATTCTTCCCGAAGAGCATCACCTTACATTTAGTTGGATTGAACGCAATTTTCCACCTCTCACCCAATTCTGCAGTTTATCCAAGTCCCCCGCAACCTATAACATGCTTCCAAACTGTCCACTACTCCAACGATCTTAGTGTCATCTGCAAATTTACTGATCCATCCACTTATACCTGCCTCTAAATAATTTATAAAAATGACAAACAGCAATGATCCCAAAACATATCCTTGTGGTACTCCACCAGTAACCAGCCTCCAGGCTGAATATTTTCCATCAACTATCACTCGCTGCTTGTTTTCAGAAAGCCAGATTCTAATCGAAACTGTTAAATCACTTTCAATCCCATGCTTGTGCATATTCTCCAACAGCCCACCATGTGGAATATTATCAAAGGCCTTACTGAAGTCTATGTATACCACGTTAACTGCCCTACCTCATCTGCATGCTTGGTTACCTTCTGAAAAAAATCTTAGTGAGGTTTGTGAGACACGACCTGTCCTTGACAAAATCATGTTAACTACCTGATATAAATTTGTTGCTTGCTAGATGATGGTAAATCTTATCTCTTACACTCCTTTCCAAAACCTTCCCTACATCAGAAGCAAGGCTCACTGGTCTCTAATTACCTGGGGCATCTCTACTGCCCTTCTTTAGCAATGGCTCAACATTTGCAATCCTCCAATCATCTGGTACTAAATCTGTAGTGTCCTACCATTGATTTTATACGTTTTTCTGATTTACTTCATCAAAATTCAACACCTCACACTTATCTAAATTAAACCGCATGTGCCATTGCTCAACCCAACGTTTCAACTGAACATTATATCGTTTTTCACTGTCCACTACTTCGGTAATTTTGTGGCATCTGCAATCTTAATTATTTAAATTCAAATCATAGATACAGAGATCTTTAGGGTACCTTCTGGGGAAAGAGGGACCTGTACATGAAGGACGGATTGCATTTAAACTGGACGGGGACCAATGTACTGGGCGAGAGATTGTCTCGAACACTTCGGGACAGTTTGAACCAGTTTGGCAGGGAGATTTGAACCAGAGCTACAAATCAGAGGAGAGAGCTGTTGTTGAACTGGCAGAATGAGAATGTAGAGAGTCTGTCAGGAGTACACATAGTTGAAAGGCAAATGTATGGGATAAAGTGCGTCTGTTTCAATGCAAGGAGTCAGAAATAAGACTGATGAATTTAGAACGTGGATAAATACTTGCAAATATGATGATGTGGTCAGAACGGAGGCAAGACTGCTTTCTGGATGTTCCAGGGTTTGAATCTTTTAAAAACAAAAGTGAGGGGTGTAAAAGCGGCGGAGCAGAATTGGTATTTAGAGAGTGATTCACAGATGTCGAAAATGAGGTTGTTGAAAAGGTTTTGTCGACTTTTTCAGTATGGGTGGAAACCATAAGCAGGAAAGGAGCAGTCAATTTATTTGGTGTTTTCTACAAACACTACAGCAAAAACAGAGAGATAGACGAACAGAATGGACATCAGATCATTGAAAGGAGCAGATATCACAGCGTTATTGGTATGGATGACTTCCCGAATAAAAACCTCATGAGTACTGACGGTGCTGAAGGAGCCGATTTTCTCAGCTGTGTCCAGGAAGTATTCCTGACTCAATGTGCAGGTAGGGTGAATAGTTGGAGGGGTTGGGGGTGGGGAGACGATATTGGATTTTGTGTTAGTCATAGAACCAGGCCAGGTGTCATATCTCTCACTGCGAGAGCATTTCCGGGAGATTGACCACAACTGCCTTTTCTTGAGCATAGTCATGGCGAGTGATAAGAACAGACTGCATGGAAAAGAGTTTAATTGAGGTAGAGGATATTATCCTGCTATGAGACAGGAACTGTAGCGTTAAATTGGGAACAATTCTACTTCGGGAAATGCGTAACAGAAATGTGGAGGCTTTTTAAGAAGCTCTTGTTGTGAATGTTGGTTATTATGTCCCACCGAGACAGGCAGAGAAAGGTAAGGAGAAGGAGTATGTCGTGACAACAGAAGAGGAACTTCTTGTCATGAGGAAGAAGAAAACATACTGAAGGTTGAAGAAGCATGTATTTGTCACAGAATTAGAGGCTTTCTGGGTAGCTATGAAAGAACTCAAAAATGGACTGAGTCGAGCTATAAGGGGTCATGTGAAGCTTTGGTATGAAGTATTCGGGAAAACCGAAAGGCGTTCTACATCGGTGTGAACAAAAAGAAATTGATCAGGAGAACCTGTGGCCAGAACCTGAAAACATATGGGAGGCAATTTTTTATTTTGTTTTGTTTCAGTATTCCCTGGAGAGAGGGATCTTGTTGATAGTAAGTATATCGTGGATCAGGTTAATGGGCTTAAACAGATTGTGGTTAAGAAAGTGGATGTGTTGGAAATTCTGGGAACCATCAAGATGTTTGAGTCCCAAATGCTGGACGAGGTATGTCCAAGGTTACTGCTGGAGAAAAAATTGGATTGCTGCGCCTTTGGCAATGATTTTGGCAACCTCACTTTCCACAACAGCATGACTGGATGATTGAAGGGAGGTGGAAGTTCTTCTGTTCATGAAAGAAAATTCGGAAATCCGTGGGAATTTCGGACCAGTCAGTCTGTGGTTAGTAACATACAATACAGAATTCTGCGAATTAGGATTTATGCATATTTCGTTTAAAAAGCTACATATATCGACTATAGATAGTTAGCGTGGCTTTTTATGGTCAGGTCGTGCGCTACAAGCTTTATTGGTTTCTTTGAGGCTTTGACGAGAAAAGTTGATGAAGGTTGAGCAGTGGCTGTAATGTATATGGATTTCGCTAAGGCATTTGAGAAGGTTCACCATGGCACGCTCATTCAGAAAGTTAGGAGTTATGGTATAAAGGGTAATTTGATTTTTTGGATTCATAAATGGCTGGGCATAATAGATCAGCGGGTGGTAGTTAATGAAAAGTATTCTGCTTGGAGTTTGGTGACTAAGGTCTCCGACGGGGAACTGCCCTTCGGTCTTTTCTCTTTGTAGTTTTTTTAAATAAATGACTGGAAATTGAAAGGTTGGTTTCGTAGGTTTGCTGATGACTCAAAGTTCGGTGGTGGTGTACATAGTATCGTGGGCATTTTAAAGCAAAGTCATGCAATTGACAGCATGCAAAGCTGGGCTGAGAAGTGGCAGATGGAGTTCAACCGGGATAAATACGATTCATTTTGGAAGGTCGAATTTCAATGCTGAATACACAGTTAAAGAGAGGATTCTTGGCAGTGTGGAGGAACAGCGGGATTTTGTGGTTTATGTACATAGATCCCGCTAATTTGCCACCACGTTGATATGTGTGACAGGAATTCGTATGGTGTTTTGGCTTTCAGTAACACGACATTAAATTGAAAGGCCGTAAGGTTTTGCTGCAGCTCTATAAGTTCCTTGTGAGACCCACCTGAAATATTGACTCCAGTAATGGTTTCCTCCTGAAAGGAAAGATGTGGATGCTATGCACAGTGTGCAGAGCAGATTTATCAGGATGAGTCCGGGATTGGAGGGCTGTCAGAGCTAAGTCTATTCACTCAGAAGAGAAGAACGAAGAGAGGTGTCTTGGGAGAGGTGGACAAGGTAACGAGAGACACCAATGGAGTGGATAGCCAGAGAATTTTTCCGAAGGTGGAAATGGTTTTTAGGAGGTTTCATAATTATAAGGTATTTGTAGGAGGGTATAGGAGAGATGTCGGGGTAAAAGAAATGTTTGATGGTTGGAATACACTTCCATCGTTGCTCATAGAGTCAGAGACATTAAGGATATTTCAATGAGTGTTAAGCAAACACATACACAGCAATAAGTAGAGGACTGGGGAGTTGAGTTTAATCTTCTAAAAATATAATTGCTCAGCCGAAGGCCCAGTACTGTGCTGTATTGTTCTATATTTCATGCTTCATGTTCTACCCTACATTCATCCTCGGCTGTTCTGCAATTCCTCACGCATAAGCGGATCTTTCTCTGCCAGTTCTTCCTTTACCATTAATTCCACTTCCACATTTTGCTCTTGCAGCTTAATTTGCCCGCTCGGAAAGGCTTTCTGAGCTCATATGTTCTAAAAACAAAGTCAGATGCAATTTACGTCCGAGATCTCGAGCAACATTTGTTTCTTTTTCACTGAATTATTGAGTGCTAGAATTTTGGTGCAAACAAAATCGCCTTTTCTTGAAAGTCAGCAGATTCGGCAGCTACTGTAGAGAGACAATACAGAGTTAATGTCTGAATCCAGTGCGACTTATTTCATTCGTAAAGGTGTTCGAAAATATCTTTATACATTACTTCACGCAAATTCAGAGAACGAGCTGTGATTGATGTAGAGGGGAAGGGCAAAATGCAAAGCGATTGTTAATGGTAGTGAAAGAAAAAAGGAGAAAAACAGTTTCATCCCGCTGTGAAAGGTAGAGAATGGGTTCGCTGAACAGCTTTTCTGTTATTGTATCCCTACAGGTTCTATTTTTCTCTTAAATACATCAACCATGTCAGATTTTCTGAATTCTAGGGATATAATCTGTGTTATTTCACTCCACCGCCTTTGACAACGTCCTGTCCAATATATCATCTAATGAATTTGCGCTGCACTTAATTATAGATAGACTGCCAAGTCTCCCTTCTTTCTTAACTTTCCTAATTTAGAAAGTCGATGTTTTTGCTGTGCTAACATGAAATGGCTGCCGCGAACTAAGCAAAAATGACGGACGGACTGGCACTATGGAAATCATTTGACTGCATTTTGATAATTAAATCATTGCCACGTACTTTGTACATCAACATCTGCCAGCCTGTTGCAGATAAAATGCAGTGACTTGTGAACTAATGCTTGTCGAATGTTAGACTGAAGAGGGACAAATAAAGTAAAAAGTACAATGTTAACCTGGGTACAGGGATAGAGAAGATTTCAGTTTGGGGCTGGAATTCTATCAGAACAAGAGAGGAAGAAATATGACAAAAGATGTTTTCATTCATGTATTCCAATTTGTAGAACTATGAAGTCACCTTGCTGAAGCCGGTTACGGAAAATTCCCACTCTTTGACCTGAGTCAAATATCATCCACACAGGAATAACTGAACGCCTCTTCACCGATCTCACTACCTGGCGCTCTTCAATGAATCTGACTGAATGATTCACCGACTTGCCGACTACCCTCTATTCTCCGGCATGGCTACCCCCGAAATTGTCTACCCCAACATGAATGCCCCTTGACACGATTCCATCTGACGTGACTACCGCCCAAACACGACGAGCCCAAAATACTGTTACTGCATCACAGATATTTCCTGATGTGACAACGCTGAAATATGATTACTGCACATATGATAAATCCCCGACAACGCTACTCCATATAATGACTAACCTGAGACAACTGCTCCTCGAAGAAGACTACCATGAATCAGCCAAGCCTGATATGATCATCCTTCAACATGTCCATTCCCTGACATGACTAATTTCCCAATTGAATACCCAATGATAAGATTACAATCATTCACCACTTTCCCGGGGAAGAGTAATCCCCAGCATGACTACTATCTCACATGGCTGCCCCCTGATACAGCTAACTGCCAACTTTACTGCCCCCACATTGACTTTTCTGGACACCGATAAAATGCCCTTCTCACTTATATGCCCCTGACAGAGTTGTCCACTGGCTAAAACGCCCGCGACCCAGCTGACCTGGATATGGCTACCTCCAGACAAGACTGCACTGTGACCTGACATCTCCAGATCCGATTATAGTTTCTGAGAGTTTGCTGTTGGATAATCACAGAAGGTCTGGAAGCATCCGAGGAGCCGAAGAATCGCCGTCGTGCATAAGTCCTTCATCAGGAATGGCACCCCCGGATAATGGCTTATGACCAAAACATCGATTTTCCTGCTCCTCGGATGCTTACTGACAAGTTGTGCTTTTCCAGCACCTCACTCTCAAATCTGATCGCCAGCATCTTCAGTGCTCACTTTCTCCTAGTTGATTTAAACCTGATCCAATTATCCCCTGACACCACGATCCCTGACAGACGTGTCAATGCAGCTGTCCCAGAACCTCATTACATGACTGCCCATATTATAGCTACGCACAATAAGTGTTCCCTGGCAAGACTTCCCAATACATGACTGCCCACAGACCGGAATACCCCAAAACATCTATCGCATCCTAATTAGCCCTGATGTGATTATGCTCTGAGGTGACTGTTTTCCAAAATGACTATTGCTCACTTGATGAACACCTCAACATGTCTGCCTCCAACACCATTTTAAAGACATGACTATGTCCTGATGTAACTACCACAACATGCTTAACTTTTGAAACGATTATCCTCCCGAACCAATTATCTACTGAAACGACTAGCCTCTACACATTATTATGACTCGCCCCAGACAGCACTGACCACTGCCACGCCTACTCCGAACAAAACTCAATGTTGCCTGTCCCAAATACCGCCTTGGCAGACGGTCCCCCGAAGGTACAAGGTCGAATATCTTGGACAGCTGAAGTTTTCTGTGACTGGGAGGGAACAGTCGTTTCTTTTGATTGTTGTGCAGTATCCATTCATCCGTTGCCATGACGATGATTGCCCTCAACGATTCACCATGTCAAAGGGCATCCTTGCTCGCAGTGTATGAGAGAGACAACTTTGGCTGAGTAACATGAATACATGCCATGTACATGGTGGGAGGTGCCCCACGCGTCTTTGTGGTTTCAGTATTGATACTCTGACACATCTTGCAACATCCACCGTGACAATGTTGTCGAGTGTTGTCCTAAATGCCGGACAGTTTGCCATAAACAATGATGTGTTTGAAGTTTGGTGGTGATTTAAAGGTGAAAATTGGAGGTGTGGGAATTGTCTTGCCGATGTGCGCATCATCAATGAAAATGTGGTACATGGTGAGACGAACATGGCAGAGATTCTTTTGGCTCATAGCAAGTACTTGACAACGATGTGTATCCTGTTGATTGCAGCTCGCGTCTGTCTCCTGAGAGGGTCATTAAGGTTTCTCGCTGGGGCACATCAGAACTGGCGGTCGATGAGTTCAGCATCATACCCCGTTCTTTTGAGGGTATTCTTGAGTACTTCCAGGTACCCTTCACATTCCTCCACATCCGAACAGATCCTATTCATGTATAGGGCTAATCCATAGAGGATGGCTGTTTTAAATGTTTCCAGTGAAAGATGGAGAAATATAACATCTTCAGGTTATCTGTAGGTTTGCGTTAGAGGAGGGGCTGAGATGCCCATCTTTGATGGAGATACATGTGTCCAAGAATGAGTCAGATAGTAGAGGGTTGTCCATAATGAGTGTAATGGTTGGTTGAAGCTCGTTGATATCACTGTGTAGTTGTGTGAGTGACTCCTCACCATGGTGCAGAAGAAGGAAATGTCGCCAACGTGCCTGGTGTATAGCGTTGGTTGGAGGTCATGTGTAGAGAATAAGTCTTGTTCGGACTTGTGCATGAAAATGTTGGCACATTGGGAGCAGTGCCCGTGGCTGTTCCGTGTCTCTGGACGAAGAACTGGTTGTGAAACGTGAAAATTTTATGGTCGAGGAGAAAGCGGTTGAGTTGTAATACGGTGATGAGAGACTTAACAAACAAAACAGATCTTTTTCAATATTTCATTTCCGTGGTTGGTGTTGAGTCCTGAAGCTGTATCTGCGATTCAGTCATCGCGGGGGATGCTGGTATGGAGTGCTGAAACGTCCGTTGTGCCGAGGAATAATCCGTTTTGACTGGTCCGTGGGTGCTGAGTTTCTGAAAAGGAATCTGTACTATCGTGACAGAAGCTGGGGATCCCATGTCCAATGGGTTTCAATATGCAATATACACACACACACTGGCAGACGCAGGCACACAGACAGACATTGACACTCCTACACACGCTCCTACAGACACACACACTCTCCTCAGGAGACATAGGTTCACGCAGACCCTCACTCATACGCTCATACATACACTCCCCCGCTCACATATGCACACTGTCACAGACTTATACTCCTTTACACTCTCACACACACACTCCCACACTCATACTTGTATCTATCTCATACTTATAACCGTTTACACTCACACACATACACATACCCTCTCACAGACACTCACCATACCCGACCACCACCCACAAAACACCCGATGCGCACATGCACATATAAGTTTGTAGGGTGAATTTGTTCATGCAGAATTACATTTCACTTTGCTCAAAAACTGCATGAATCCAGAAAAAATTCTGTAATTTTTTTTAGATTAGAATTAGTCTGGCCGTTGTGGCACAGACAGTTTCACACAGGGCAGCTCATACCTTCAATGCATTATCTGGATAGGTCTGACACCAATTGTTAAATTTCACTTGGGAATGTAACTTTTAAATATTCTGCGATTTACATGTGAAACAACAGAAACCGAAATGTTTATTCCAAATGATGAGAGACTGAACAAACAATCCAGGTATTTTTCAATATTCCATTTCATTTTCATCACATCGTATACTTTTGCTGTAAATTCTGTGTCTTACGACCATATGCTCCACAACCGCCTGATAAATGAGCAGATCTCCAAAAGCTAGTGCTTCCAAATAAACCTGTTGGACTGTAGCCTGGTGGTTTATGATTTTTAACACAATAAAAGCATCGTTTCTCGTCTACTCATTAGGACTGAAATTATAGGCGTCCACGAAACCAGAGGGCATGAGTGAAAAAATCAACACTGCGAGGTCATAAACAATGGGAAATGGAGCATTTACTGTGAACTGTCAGTGGCGTTTCCTCTCGGAATGTGTAAGATGCCCACAAAAGGCAATCAATGTCTTGTCATCTGAGTGCTGCAGAAGTTGAAATTACCCTCAACTTGCACGGCTTCCCATTTTACGTCTCGGGTTCCAAATCAAAAGTGGGAGTATGTTTCGTTCGGGTTCAGGCAAGTTGCACTTTCTTATATCGATTCCCTGGACAACTCTTTTTAACTCGCTGTGTGCCCCTCGGTATTCAGCTTTTGCTGACGGATTTGCAATATGTGACCATCTCCATGTCTGCTCGTGGACCTTGACGGTACCTTGGTGGCAAAGGATTGCAGCACTCTGCAAGAATGGGGAACAGAAGGTAATATGATCACAAGAGGGAAAGTAAAGAGGGAAGTCGAGAAGCAAGAAACAGACCGATTTACGTGGCAGTGGCCTATAACGAAAGAGACGGATAGGACGAGACAGTGGGCACTTTTACATAGAGCAGACAACAGATGAATAAAAGGAATTGGAGCACATTAATGGATCTACCTTTTGATGTTTGATGACTTGGTGATCGACCTATTTGCAGCCTCGACACACTTTCCAGACTAACTCTTCATAAAACTCGGACTCTTGTCAATGAAGCTCTGTCTCAGCACACAGGACATCTAACATTAAAGTTTCCACTAACCGCTGGACAAACAATTCCAGAGCCTGACGACCGCCTCAAAGAAGGACAGCCCATTTTCTTTTGACTGTTGAGTTGATGAACATTCATTGTGACACTGATCCCCGATTTGTAGCTTCTCCCGCAAAGAGTAAAAAAGACACAGCGTCCATACTTTCAAACCATTTATTGATATTTTCTATTTCATTCAGATCACTTTTCATTTTTTCCAATTAGAGGCATAGAGTCAGAGAGATGTACAGCATGGGAACAGACGCTTTGGTCAAACCCGTTCATGCCGACCAGATATCCCAGGCCAATCTAGTCCCACCTGCCAGCACCCGGCCCATATCCCTCCAAGCCCTTTCGATTCATATACCCATCAAAATGCCTAGTAAATGTTGCAATCGCACCAGCCTCCACCACATCCTCTGGCAGCTCATTCCATACACGCACCACCCTCTGCGTGAAAAAGTTGCCTCTTAGGTCTCTTTCATATCTTTCCCCTCTCACCCTAAATCCTAAACCTATGCCCTCTAGTTCTGGACTCCCCGACCCCAGGAAAAGGACCCCTATTTATCCTATTCATTCCCCTCTTAAATTTGTAAACCTCTATAAGGTCATCCCTCAGCCTCCGACGCTCCAAGGAAAACAACTCCAGCCTGCTCCACCTCTCCCTATAGCTCAAATCCTCCAAACCTGGCAACATCCTTGTAAATCTTTTCTGAACCCTTACAAGTTTCACAACATCTTTCCGGTAGGACGGAGAACAGAATTGAACGCAATATTTCAACAGTGGTCTAACCAATGTCCTGTACAGCTGCTACATGACCACCCAACTCCTGTACTCCATACTCTGACTAATAAAGGAAAGCACACAAAATGCCTTCTTCAGTATCCGATCTAACTGCGGCTCCACTTTCAAGGAGCTATGAACCTGCACTCCAAGGTCTCTTTGTTCAGCAACACTCCCTAGGACCTTACCATTAAGTATATAAATCCTGCTAAGATTTGCTTTCCAAAAATGCAGCACCTCGCATTTATGTAAATTCACCTACATCTGTCACTTTTCCGCCCATTGGCCAATCTGGTCCAGATCCTGTCGTAACCTGAGGTAACCTTCTTCCCTGACCACTTCCAATTTTGGTATCATCTGCAAGCTTACTAACTGGACCGACTATGCTCGCATCCAAATCGTTTATGTAAATGACAAATAGTAGAGGGCCCAGCACCGATCCCTGCGGCACTCCACTGGTCACAGGCCTCCAGTCTGAAAAACAACCCTCCACCACCACCATCTGTCTTCAACCTTTGAGCCAGATCTGTATCCAAATGGCTAGTTCTCCCTGTATTCCATGAGATCGAAACTTGCTAATCAATCTCCCATTGAGAACCTTGTCGAACGCCTTAATGAAGTCCATATCGATCACATTTACTGCTTTGCCCTCATCAATCTTTTTGTTACTTCTTCAAAATACTCAACCAAGTTTGTGAGACATGATTTCCTACGCACAAAGGCATGTTGACTATCCCTAATCAGTCCTGGCCTTTCCAAATACATGTGCATCCTGTCCCTCAGGATTCCCTCCAACAACTTGCCCACCACAGAGGTCAGGCTCACCGTTCTATAGTTCCCTGGCTTGTCTTTACCGTCCTTCTGAAACAGTGCCACAATGCTTGCCAACCTCCAGTCTTCCGGCACTTCAACTGTGACTATCGATGATACAAATATCTCAGAAAGAGGCCCAGGAATCACTTCTCCAGCTTCCCACAGACTTCTTGGTTACACCTGATCTCGTTCTGGGGATTTATCCACTTTGAAACGTTTCAAGACATCCAGTACTTCCTCCTCTGTAATCTGGGCAGTTTGCAACATTTCACCATCTATTTCCCTACAGTCGATATTTTCCATATTCATTTCCACAGGAAATACTGATGCAAAATATTCATTTAGTATCTCCCTCATTTTCTGTGGCTCCACACAAACGCCGCCTTGCTGATCTTTGAGGGGCCCTCTTCTCTCCCTAGTTACCCTTTTGCCCTTAATATATTTGTAAAAACCCTTTGGATTCTCCTTAATTCTATTTGCCAAAGCTATCTCTTGTCCACGTTTTGCCCTCCTGATTTCCCTCTTAAGTATACTCCTACTTCCTTTCTTCCCTTCTAAGAAATCACTCGATCTATCCTGTCTATAACTGACAGATGCTTCCTTCTTTTCCTTAACCAAATCCTCAATTTCTTTAGTTATCCAGCATTCCCTACACCTACCAGCCTTCCCTTTTACTCTGACACGAAAATAATTTCTCTGAATTCTTATTATCGCATTTCTTAAGGCTTCCCATTTTCCAGCCGTCCTCTTACCTGGCAACATCTACCTCCAATCAGCTTTCGAAATTTCTTGCCTGATACCGTCAAAATTGGCCTTTCTCCAATTTAGAACTTCAAATTTTAGATCTGGTCTATCCTTTTCCATCACTATTTTAAAACGAATGGAATTATGGTCGCTGGTCCCAAAGTGCTCCCCCACTGGCACCTCGTCACCTGCCCTGCCTTATTTCCCAAGAGTAGGTCAGGTTTTGTACCTACTATAATAGGTACATCCACATAATCAATCAGAAAAATGTCTTGTACACATTTAAGAACTTCGTCTCCATCTAAACTTTTAACATTATGGCAGTCCCAGTCGATGTTTGGAAAGTTAAAATCCCCCACCATAACTACCCTATTATTCTTACAGATAGCTGTGATCTCCTTACAAGTTTGTTTCTGAATTTCCCTCTGACTATTGGGGGGTCTATAATACAATCCCAATTAGGCGATGATCCCTTTCTTATTTCGCAGTTCCACCCAAATAACTTCCCTGGAGGTATTTCCGAGAACAGCCTCCCGCAGCACAGCTGTAATGCTATCCCTTAACAAAAATGTCACTCCCTCTCCTCTCTTGCCTCCGTTTCTATCCTTCCTGTAGCATTTGTATCCTGGAGCATGAAGCTGCCTGTCCTGCCCATCCCTGAGCCATGTTTCCGTAATTGCTATGATATCCCAGTCCCATGTTCCTAACCATGCCCTGAGTTCATCTGCCTTCCCTGTTAGGCACCTTGTATTGAAATAAATGCAGTTTAATTTATTAGTGCTACCTTGTCCCTGCCTGCCCTGACTGTTTGACTCACTTCTGTTCTCAGCTGTACCCGTCTCAGATCGATCTCTTTCCTCACTATCTCCCTGGATCCAACACGGACCGCCCGCCCACCTTTCTAGTTTAAATCGTCCCATACAGTTCTAGCAAATTCCCCGCCAATATATTAGTCCCCTTCCAATTTAGATGCAATCCTTCCATCTGGTACAGGTCACTTCTACCCCAAAGGAGATTCCAATGATCCAGAAATGTGAAACCTTCTCCCATACACCAGCTCCTCAGCCATACATTCATCTGCTCTATCCTCCTGTTCCTGCACTCACTAGCTCGTGGCACTGGGAGTACTCCAGATATTACTACCCTTGAGGACCTCCTTTTTAAATTTTTGCCTAATTCTCTGTAATCTCCCTTCAGAGTCTCAACCTTTTCCCTTCCGATGTCGTTGGTTCCAATGTGGTCAATGACCTCCTGTTGGCCGTTTCCCCGGTGAGAACATTCTGCACCCTCTCTGAAACATCCTTGATCCTGGCACGAGGAAAGCAACACAACATTCTGTATTTTTCTCTGCTAGACACAGAACCATTTGTGTGTATCTCTGACTACAGAATCCTCTAACACAATTGATCTCTTGGAAGCCGACGTACCCCTCTTTGAATTAGAACCAGTTTCAATACCAGAAACGTGGCTGTTCGTGCTACGTTGCCCTGAGAATCAATCACCCCTGACATTTTCCAAAACAACAGACGTGATTGAAATGGGTATATTCACAGAAGGCTCCTGCCCTAGGTGCCGACCGCTCTCACCCTTCCTGGAGTTAACCCTTCTTTGTGACTGTATCTGAGACTTCCCCCGTTCCTATAACTGCCATCCAATCATACTGTTGCTGTTGCAAGTTTCCCCTCGCTTCTATCTGTTTCTCCAAATGACCCAATCGATCTGATTAGATTCGCATCCAACAGCATTTATGGCAGATATAATCCGCAGTAACCCTTAAACTCTATTTAAACTCCCATATCTGACAAGAAGTACATATCACTGCAAAGGCCATTTTTGCTCCGTCACAATCTACAAACCCAGAAAATAACAAAGTCTTATTTCCTCTACAAACACTGCCCCAGTTTAAATTAATAGCTATGGCTTATATTTTAAGTTTAATCAAGAGACCTATCTGCAAAACACCTAATCAAGAAAAAATCCACTATACTCACTACGGCAGACTTTCTCTTGGACAGTCTTAAAACAACAATTCATTTATCTGATTCTGTGCTGTGAACTTCGCCCAAAAGTTCCTCCAAGTTTAGTTGTGAATTTCAGTGTTTGTTAGTTTTCCCAGATGCACTCCGATGTCCAGGGATACACGGATTTAAACAGTAAAGGCGGTAACTGTGCAGGTTCTCTCTGCCTCTCTCTCCTGCACTGCCCTCACCATGTGTTTCCTTTGTCGTCTCTTTTCCCTTTTAAAGTGATGTTGTTTTGATTTTTCCCCAAAGTACCAAAAGAATGTAACAGCATATAAGACAGTAATTGCTGCTCCTGGAATTCGAGGAAATCACCTCCAACACCTAAAATACTCTAAAAAAAGGAGCCCCTCTTACAAACAGAATTTTTTTCCGTCCTCCACCTTGGATTCTCTTTGGAAAGTCGTTTCGTCCATGAAATGAACTTCATGGAACTTTTCTGAACAACCGAAAATGCAAGTGTCTCCGTTGTGGTTAAAGAGAGCAACATTGTACTCAGCTGCCTCTGTGTGTTCTCCCTATGGCTCAGCTCTGTATCGAAAGCTAATTTCCCCATTTGCTCCCCGCCATCAAATTTCTCAATATGTAAAGAGATGTCCACTTGGTATCCTAATGGTTCGATTTTGACAATGTCAAGATCATCTATTCGTCTTGAGACGTTCCTGTTATTTTGTCAAATCTGTGAGAATGGTAATACTGTCGAGCCAGAAGCATGAATTCCTAACTTTAGCAGAGCCAATTACTTTGACAATTCTTTGAAAACTTCTCATTTCATTTGCTGGCCACCCCGCCCTCTTTGCTGACAGTTGCATAATAATCTCAATGATTGGGAAATTAATGGGATGGCCCAGGATAGGCAATGACAAACATTCAAAGATTAAATAGGTGAAAAACAAAACTGATATTTTCCTATGTGGAACACGAGTGCAAGGAAAATAGAGACGAAACCATGTCATAGAATGGAGTTTCGAGACAGCATTCTGTGCAAAAAGGAGGTTTCCATATTGTTAGGACATGCTGAAGCCCTGAGTCTTAGGAACTGTTGAGAAATCAGCAAAGGTGGAGCAAGGGACTAACATAACAAGAGATTAAGATCGCAGGAAATCTAACATCAGTTTGTGGAAGTGTGCATCAGCATGTTAAGAGAAAATGCTTTGGAAAAAAACTAATGTACATTGTTTATGACTACAGTGTTTATAATTGAAGGGTAACAGGTAAATATGTTAAAGATGAGACAATGTGACATGATTGGTTAATAGAGCATAGCACAGCCCTTAGTCCCACGATGTTGTGCCAAGATTTATTCTTAATGTAAAATATCATAACTTAACCTACACACCCTTCAACTCACTGCTATACATGTGCATGTCCAGCAATCACTTAAATGTTAATTCAAATCACAAATCATCACAGTTTCCCTTCTTTAGATTCAGGATCCTCGTCTCAGAATCAACTACTCACTTTCAGACTCAACGCTTTTTTTTTTTCTCTTATGAGAACTCATCCCTCAGCGTTCTCTCAGAATTATTCCTTTTTCGTTGAATGATGTGCAGGTTAACGTGGATTGTCCTCCAGTTGCTTCATCAATATATTGTTCCAGTAAACCAGACAATATACTCAAATGTGACAAATTTTATTTGAGCAAAGTATATGCAGATTAATGTCACCCATCCAAATAGGCAAGAAATGCCTAATTTCCGATTCAATTACATTACCAAATAATACTACTACACTTCGGTGGTCTATACTCCAACCCATAAACTTTTTAAGCTCTTAGTGTTTCTCATTTTTCACACATAGTTTCTTCATTGTCCGAGCTAATGTCTTTCTTCAATATTATGTTTAACTCCTCTTTAACCAATAACTCAACTGCAACACCGTTGCCTTTGTGAGTGTCCTTCCCAAATACTTAATATGCTGGGATACTCATATCTCATCCCTGGTCCCCAGCAGCCATGTCTCTGATCCCAATATTATCAACTGCATTTGCATGTATTTGCGTGATTATCACAGTCATTTTATATTGAATGCACCTTGTCTTCAGATGCAGAGTCATCAGGCTTGCCTTTCACGTGTCCTCTTCGCATCATTTTTGACATTGTCCGTGTTCCATTATGAGCCATCAGTGCTCTGCCGATTGCTCCACTATTGCCCCCTTTCTGCCTTTTGCTTGTTTCCATAGTTCCCACCTATCTGCCAGATTATTTACACCCTCCCTAGTCCCTCGAACTCATCGTCCCCCATGGTCATGAGTCTTGGTTCCTATCAAGTGGAACCAATCCAGTTTCTGCTGGTCCGACCGCCACCTGAACTCCAAAATATGGTCAATTCTGGAAACCACCGCCTCACACTATCTCTTTTTCTCACGTGTTCGTTAGTATATCCTGTTATTTCCTCTCTGACTAGAACGTTGCAATTCTGTCAATACTGTAATCACCAATTCTAAAGTCGACGTTTGAACTTGTTTCCTAACAGCAAATTGTTTTCATTTAGTACTTGCCACATTTGCTTTGCATGGAAGTCATTGATATAAATGTATACCATGGCCACTGCCGATTCATCCTCCCTGTCCAGAAGGTCCTTTAGGTGTTGATCCTTACACCTCAGTCATAATACAATCCTGGAGTCTTGATTGTTGTCACAGAAATGCCTATAGGTTCTTCTTATAACTGAATTATGACTATATTTCCACAAGTTCGGCTCTCCCCTGTTTATCAGAGCAATGAACATGTCTCACACATGTTTATTGATGCTTTCTCCTCAGAGGCCATTGCCCTAAGTAGTATCCAAATGCTAAGACTGGTTCTGAAGTGAATAGAGACAAGGGATTCCTGCATTGCCTTTTGAGTCCCCGTAATCTGAGTGGGTACCAAGCGTACCCTTGCTGTCTGCAGTATTTTGTCCTGCAGTTTGCCTACATTCCTGTATGTACTATCAACGATTCCTTCAGCCTCATGATAAATCAGTCGTGTGCCTCTCCTCCAGTCCAGGTACAAAATCTAGGCTTCCAGAAATTGGAACTTGAGACATTTCCTGCTCACATCCAGAACCCGGTCCTGGATGCTCGCCCAGCTTCCCAATCTGATCTGCCCTAAATTATCCTTTTGGAAGATGAATGCCATCCGATCGTCCAGTTTTCTGATTCACTGGGACTTCCCTACAACAAACGAATTTAGCAAAATCACAGACAATATTTCACGACTTTAGCTATCAAATCTTTAACTATTCTGCAGTGCAAAGTTTCATGTGTCGGTAACTAATACACTTTAGACCGCTTTGTTTTCCTGATAGAATCACAGAATTGCTATAGAACAGATGGAAGGCAATCAGACCATTGTGACATAACTGATTGTTCAAGGGTATCTTTGCCCTCCTGCTTTCCCCAATATTCTTGCATTACATGTCCCTCATTACAATGCAGTACAATACATGCACTTCACAAATGGTGCGCAGATAGTTCTCAATCTTTCCAACCTCCTCCTGATTTTTTGCCTCATTTTCTACTATTTTGAACATTTTGAATGCCTGCATGGAGAAAAAGATATGCAAACTGTTTGTTCAATATCCATATCATTTGATACTTTGTCGTTGCTCATTTCCGAGTTCCATTCCCACAGGGATGAATATTTCCTTTCATTGCTGCCATCACTTTATGTCTCTTTTAGCTGTTCTTACTCTCGTCTGTCCGAAACACTTCTTGGTAATGCAAAGTTTCATTTTACTTGCTCCCTTTTCTGAAAAATCATCTGATGCTGATTTTAACAGAAGTCCCGATCATTGCAAGTCAGTTTCACAGGATGAATCAATTGCATGCACTTTAACGAATGGAACACCGTTCTCACTCAAGTGTGTTTGACTGAAATCTGTCCTTTTTGAGAGTTACTAAATGAGTCCTCAAAAGTACTGCTTACTTCCCATGCTTGCATTTCAAATGTTGATTTTTCTTTGCAATCTACCATCACCAACTGTGATTTCACCTGTTTAGATTTATAGTATCTAGATATAAGGGCCAGGTTGATTTCCATGTTTATCATCCTCAAACTTGACGGCATTTCATTATGTTCTCATGACTCTTGAGTAGCACATCTGTGACTGCACATGCCCTCTATCTATCTATCTTGTGCTGAAAAGGCATGTAAAACACACACACACACACACATATACACACACACACACAAAATAGTGCACCTGTACAGACTATCAGATTAGAGGAAAAATCACTCATTAAAAGCGCTGGATACACAAGTTGCTTCAAATGTGTCCAGGACTGGACACCGCAATTGTGGACCACACAGAACCGATTCAGCTTTGACTGCTGATGGCGTTGCTCCTCAGTCAGTCTAAATGTCTAAAATATTTAATAATCTGAGTAAATGAAGATTTCACTATATTCTGGTGCTCCGGTTTCCTCCCACAGTCCAAAGATGTGTAGGCTGGGTGACGTGGCCATGCTAAATTGCCCGTAGTGTTAGGTGAAGAGAGGAATGCGTCGGGCTGGGCTTGTTGGGCCGATGGGCCTGTTTACACACTGTAAGTAATCTAATCTAATCTAATCTAATCGAATCGAATCTAATCTTCAACTAGTATCTGAATTTAGGAAGCCGCACAACACAAATCGCAGTGTGTGTGAAGCAACTGAGCTTTTGGAGCATCTAACTCATTTCTATTAAATAAATACTTAGATTTTGAGAGTGATAACCAAAAGGCTTTATTCTAAAATTTACGGAATGCATTGCTGATGCCGACCATAGAAGTAAATAATTCCCTGTGACAAGAAACTACAAAATAACGGAATTCCTTTGATTCATCATCAATGGTTCAACGGTGCTCTTCTTATTGCTTTGCAAGTGGGTTGCTTTCGGACTTTGTTCTCACTATTATGTGTCAGACCGTTAACACAACGAGAAGCAGAACGAGAATATAGGCAAGTCCTGGGTCTAATATGTCGGGATAAAGATAAATAAATTGCTCCCCAAACTGGAGATAAACTGACGCATCGTTTCCGCCAATAAAATCAGGGTCCTTTCCTCCTGTAATACTGACCTGGAAAAATAAATATCGGAAATTCTTTTTTTCAGCAGCTCAGTCCAGTTACTGTTCTCAGAACTACAATCGTTGTTTTCACGTTGCAATACTTAATTTTTAGAATGAGGCAACAAATGCCACAAATCGATCAAAGTTGAAAGTGACAGTGAACCAGAGAGTACAGACAGTGGCTGCATAAATCAGGATAGGATCGATATTACACACAGGAGTGCCTTCTCAGAAAGTATGTCCTTCATAATAAACAAACAGAGTTTGCCGCATTGTGAGTTTAATCAGGGAGTGACTGACGCATTGGCCGAGACCAAAAGTTTTCTGAGGCAATATCATAATTGTCACGACATTAGCTGTGAGGAAAGCAAACAACTAATTAATAGATTCTGCTCAGAATAATAATAGTTTTACTGAGCAGTGATTGAGATGTGCAACTAGCATTGTGGATCCATTAATTTTTGCAAGAGATTGACTCAATGCTTAGGTTATTTGCTGTATCCAGCTATTTCCATTCCATTAATCGAGCATGGAGCAGATAAATAAAATGAGGTAATAATTCCTAGCACTGTAATGTGTCTTATTGTTTTGTTGAGTTTGCATCATTGTATAAACCACAGGAGCTCAGCTTCATTTTGGGAAAGTTGTATCTCGGTTGGTTAGTGTGAATTTCTGGCCCAGCTTTGACATGCACTAATTTTCTGGTCAATGTGTGGTTGACAGAGATGACATTTCCCTGATAATAACCGGACACTCCTGGATTAATGGAGAAAACAATTCAGAATATATTTATCCATACGATTTTAACCCAAATAAAACAAGTAACATTCACTGTATCTGCCATTTACAAGTTGCACTGCATCACGTCTCCAAGGCTCAATGGCTTGCTCAGGCTCCTAATTCATGTAGTTCTGTATAACACAGTTCCGCTTTAGGGTAAAAATGGTCTTCAGTGTTCAAGCTATTGTGTCAAAATTTATGCACGTGATAGAAGAGGTATTGTCAAGATACGGAGCAGTGATCATATCGGAATAGAACGTTAATCTATGTTTCTTGCTGGAAATGTCAGCAGAACAGATGGGATATTATAACTCTTTCTGCAGTTATTGAAAAGAATGAAATGAGACGTCTGGAACATATGGCCTTGGCTGAGCAATGAGGCATGTCAGGCCAGATTTATGACCCAAAGCATTTTTGAAATGGAAAAAAAAACTCTAAGAGAAGCTACCCTAATGTCAGAACATGATTCGGCCAATTATTTAAACATGATGTTTGAAATGAAACAAATATTCCAGATGACATGGTTCAACTGCATGGATGTAAATTTTGTGAATATGTGGTATTAAGTCAGTGACTACTCAAGAATAATGTCGAATAGCGAGGTTTACAGGCGTAACATACCGTCATGGATGGAGGCTAGAACCCGCAAAATTAAGAGAATAAATTACCAGAGCTGAAGAACCATAATACCAAAATAAAAGTGAATAGACAATCTGTCATCCAGCTTGTTTTGACTTTCACATGACACTGACTCACATTCACCTCACTGACCTTATCCTGATATCTTGATTCTTCAATTCGTCAAAATTATGTCAGCGTTAAAGATACACAAGAACAAAATTCTCTGTGGCAATAAGTTCCAAAGACACTGAAATCTCCGAGAGAAGAAATTACTCTTCATCTCAGCTTTCAAATGGCGCTCCTTTACTCTGAGCTTATGACATCTGGTCCTATTTTTCCCATGAAGGGAAACAGCTTCTCAGCATTCACTGGCTGAAGCCCCTTAAAATATTTCAATTAGATCGACTCTCCTTTCTCTGGACTCCAGCGAAGAGAGGCCTAAACTCTTTAGCCATTGGTCAGAAGCCAATCTCCGCACACCAGGCATCATTCTAATGAACCTTCTCTAAAATGACCCATTGAAATAATACCTGTGCAGAAATAAGATGTTGGCTAAGCAGCACCTTTTACATTTCAAGAAGAAGAAAATATCTCTCATCATGACTCGTGAAATGAGGACCAACACTCTTTGGCTTTCTGATTCCTACCAGATTTTTGTGTTTTGCGCACAGGTCTACCACATCCAACCCCATCCCCGATATTTTCACTTCCTGAACTCTTTCTCAATTTAAGTAATACTGCTATGTTGTTCTTCCTTTCATACTAAACGGCTTCACATTTCCCCATCGACAGCGTGGGAACAAGAACTGATGCTTTGCTGACGAGACTTCGAGAAGGGCCAACCAAATTGCAATAAAAACCCTCAGGACGCTCAAGGTCAGAAACCAACCAGATGCACTCACTTCTGGAGCAGGATATTTTTCCTATTTCAAATTTGCCCTGTCGTGTTGGCCAGGAAAGAGGATGTTGGCAACAGATTGCTCAGTTATCAAACCGACGGGGTTTACAGTGCTGAGGATTACCTTCCAATGCTTTGTGTCCCTGACGACACATGTCGTTATTGCAGCTTTCAATCAGCAGAGTATTCTGAGGAATGGACAGCAAGGTTAATAGACAGATTGAATCCTTCCTGACCGTCGATTCGATCGCCAAACATGCAGACTACCTCCCAATGTACAAGTAATATTCAAGAGGAGGCGATTCCACCCAACAAGCCTGCTCTGCCAGCGAACCATACCATGGTTGATCTGACTTTCACGTTAACTCTGTATTCCTCTTGAAAATTAATAATCGCATTACATCTCCCTCAAATACATTTAAATATTCCTTATCAACTGCCTTTTGAAGAAAGAAAATTCGAATGAATCAGTACCCTCTCAGAGTATAATATATTTTCTCATTTATGATTCCATTGGCATTGCTTTCCTTTTACACTGTGACTGCTAGTTTTGGAATTTCTAACAAGGGGTGAAACCCATTCCATATTCACGCTTTCGCGAGCGTCTTAGAAAATTGTAATTATGTTAACTCAGAAGGAGAGAGGTTTAAAATGTCTCAGAGACATTTTAAACCTCTCTTTACTGAAGGTACCAAATGCTTCAAGACGAATACAATTATCGAAGTGCTGAAGAAAATTCATGCAGCGTACTTCATTGATCACCAAACAGTGGCTCTGCCATTTTGAATTATGAGATTCTTCAAAGGTTTTGTGATAGGTCACTTAAACTACCCAATTGTCTTGATTCTTGTAGCTCTCCTGTCTGTGCAACAGATCCATTGAAGGTGCCATCTCCTTGGTCCTGTACTCATCAATGGGATAACTGGGAAAGAAGGATCCATAAGTCAGGCTCCTACTTATTGACTACAGGTCTAACTTCAATTATAAAATTCCAAACAAACTCATTCAGAAACTTTGGGATTTTGGTCTCTTCTCTTCCCTCGATGAATGGATTATTAACTTCCTGTCAAACTGGACACAGTCACAGTGCAGGTGACAACATATCCTCCATGATAATCCTGAAAAAAAAACACTGCCCCGCAAAGTTGCATACTCAAAACCTGGCAATGTTCCTTATGCGCAGGATTGTGCGGCCAAAATCCGCACCAACTCCATTTACATGTTGGTGACACCACTGCTGCAGATCGGATCACAAACAACGATGCAAAGCAGTCCAGGATCGAGGTCAAGTGTTTGGCAGCGCTGAGTCATGACAACAGTCTCTCCATCGATGCCAGAAAAGCGATAGTGCTGATCATTAATTGTATGTAATGCAGTGAAGGGATTACCCCTTTTGCTGAGATGGAGAACGCAAAATTCATTCGAGTGACAATTAGCAACCACATGTCCTGCTGCAGACATTTGACACGATAGCCAAAAAGCAGAACAACGCCTCTTCACTGTCAGAACTCTAAGGAGCCTGACAGTTTTTAAGGGATGTATCATATCCCTTATTTAATTAATTTTAAATTCTTACATTTCAGGTAGATTTGATTCTGGCTGGTGTTGTCTCCATGTACTGTGCGCTGTTTCAACCTCCAGGTGGATGCATTAGGACAACAGTGGCATCATTATTCAGGGTAAATATCATGAACAAAACGTGTGACGCCTCTGCACAGCTCGCTCAGGTACGTGAAAAATAATATCTTACATGACGAAATTTTCAGTGTCAACAAACTTCTCATCCTCACAATGCAGTGAAACTGAATGGAAATTCTGACTTGGAGGATGCCATCCAGTTGGAACTCAATTGTGTTATTAAGGAGAAATGGATAATTTTCTGAGGTGAGAGTCTTTGACTGGCTGAGAGCGACAAGGAGAGCTGAGAATTGATTACACGCAATAATCAGATTGGTGTTGTGTTGTGATGTTACAGCAACTGAGTTTGAATTTAACCAACTATGCTAGGATTCGAAATCCCAAACTCAATTATGCTAGGATTCCAAATCCCAAACTGAAGATGAGTTTGGTTTTATTGACAATATCAGACCAATGAGCGTCTCAGACTTTGGAGGTTAGTAAAGGATGGGAATTTTGAAAATTCTTCAGCGCTGACTGCCAATCGAATATGACCGTACATGCTATCTGAAACGGCCTCTAAACGCTATCAAATAAATCTCCTGGAAGGCGCTATCTATCAAGGTACTTTTTCCTGTCAAACAGCAAAAAAGTCAGAAAAGGTGATCACAGTGAGGACAGCAGATTTGGAAGATAGGAAAGAAGAATTCATAAGAGACTGTACAGACATTAACCAATGAAATATTTAGTAATGGAGTTATTGGAATAGCATTCCAATATAGTTGAGGTCAAATCTGATTAAAAACGGGGCATGGAATTCTTCATATTTCCTGTTTTGCGTTCAGTGTTAGAATTAGGAAAAAACGTTTTTTTTTTGCAATCGTGTAAATCACGGGTTCCTTTCAATAATTCATATTTTATAGCAGGTTATGAGGGGAGCTTAGCTTTTCCAGATGCTTTAGGTTTAATTAGAAAAAAACATTCGAACTCCACGTTGTAACACCGGACTACTGTATTAACATTGTACAACCATTCCAAACAATCTAATAGTCACACATAACAGATTAGAATGTAAGAGAAAATTGTCTATTGTGACATGTACAGAAATACGGTGAAATGTTTACAATGCTGCTTGTCATGACGCCAGATTCGGTACAATGCACCGAAGAAAAATGTTTCCTTTCCATTGATCACCCACACAAGAAGCCAGCCGAACAAGTGTCCCAGCTCAGCTCCATTCTTACAGCATGCTTTGCTCTGCGCCACTCCTGACCGACAACCTACATCGCACCGGGTCTCATCTGCTCCGCGCTGCGTTCTAACTCACAACTGCAATAGGTACGTTTTCTTAAAAGAAACACCTTTACGTTTCGGGAAAAAATAGCCACAGGTCGAAGAGTTGAAAATGAAAGCGGACAGATTTACGTGTTCGGGGCTAAGGAGCTGGAATTCTTCCTAGTTGGAAAATTGAAGTACAGAGGGAAGTGTTCACTGATAGTTATCCTTAAATTTACTTAATCTGAAAAGGCCAACAATGTTTCTGGTTGCTACTCCATTAGGTTGTTGTCGGATTTACCTTTTTCCACATTTGAACTTGTGGCCTCTGCATTCCGAAAATGAATTTAACATGAACGATGCTTAATTAGTATTGCAAGTAAGTTTCATTCACATTTTACTTCATGTCAATCCTCCAATAAAGCTACAACAAAATTACGTACAATTTCTTAGTGTTCACAATTCTCAAACGAAAACAACAGCTTTCAGGAAGGAATTATTCAGCGTCTCAGCCCATATTTCTGAATCGTCAACATAGGTGTCTGAGCCTTAGTTCAGGATTCTGCTACTAAGGGAAAACCAATCCCTCAGATTTAATATTGCAAATATTTGGAAGAGAACCTATCTTCTCTATGACCCACAAATCACAAATCGTCTTCACCATTCCTTCTTCGTCAACACTTTCATATTGACTGATTGGGATATATGACGATAGGGTGCCTTTAAGATAGATTTCCATCTTGTTTCTCCTGCAGACCAGTGTTGTCACAGTGGTACTAAAAGGTCGCATTCAGACAAAAAAAGATAAACAGTTTGATTGCGCCAAATGAGCTTGTTTTTCTTTTCCAGTAAGACAAAATGATCATGAGGAAGCGTGATAAGTTTCCTAGACCCAAAAGCTTTGCTTTCACTTAGTTGAAGGTTTTTACTGGTTCCTTGAGCTGAAAAGTTGAATACCCTGTTGCTGGAGTGAGAGTTTAGACAGAGAGGCTTGTGCTTCAACATCACGAGGGGGCAAGGCTTTTTTCGTTTTTTTTGTTTCCTCCTGGAGTGGAGAGGCAGAGCATGTGAGAACAATAATGATATTCTTGAATTGCCTTTAAAAAAGTGCGCGCTTATGGGATGATGCTACATTGAAAGGGCTGACGATTAAAACTTGTTAAGGATGTTAATGGTTCAGAGTGATGCCTAATCCTTTTTTTTTCTGTGTTGTAAGAAAAATGTATGTTATCTCAATGTTTCGTGATTGGAATGACTCAACCTGGCTTTGATGGTATCTCCAATCACTCGTGACAGTCCGATTCTCAGGGGTATTTTCTGCCAAATGCTTCATTCGCAACTGTTCCCACTTTAGGTACTGTTCAGCTAATTCACCAACTCAAGTTAATCTCTCCCTCACCTCCACAACATAGTCTAAGGTCGAGATCTCCGACTTTGCTCCTGTAAGTTTTTATTTAATTCATTTCAAAGCGCTTCTCACTTCATGCCTGCATATTAACTCGAAGGCAGTGAACTGATCAGATTGATTTGGGGCATCTCTAATAGCAAACAATACGAATGGGATAACCTTATCCGAATCATTCGGTCAACCCTGACAGTATGCTCTCATCATGCTCTTCAAAACCTGATGTCATCTCTCTGAAGCTTGTGGGATTCAGGATGATACGCATCCTGTTTACAGTGCTGCACATCTAAGCTATCCGTAACATTCTAAAAAAACCTGTCAGTAAAACTTGACCCTTGGTGCAACTGAATCTCTTAGAAAAATATATACTGTGTGAAGAACCCTACTAACTCCTCTCCTACCCTTTTTTATCTTGATTGTCATTAAAGGACTTGCCTCTGGAAACCTGGCAGACACAACCCTTATGGTTAACAAGTATTGGTTCCGACTTTCAGTTCACCGGAATGGACCTACACAATCAGCCCGCGTGAAATGTTCGTCAAATGCGGGAATTGGCAACAGAGGTTCTGGTTTGATTACCTCCTGTGGCTTCCTTACTATTGGCATGTATAACATATACAGCAAAAGTTAAACACATCCTTCTGCATTCCAGGGCAATAAACATGTTTTTTCCACCTAAGCCTGAGTCTTTCGTATTCGTAGATGACCTCCTGCAGGTAGTTCATGTGCGACCACTAACATCTCCTTTATGTAGTGTACTGGCAACACAATCAAGTGCAATTCGGCATTTTCCTCCTCTGCACCGACCTGCCATGTTCCCTATTTCCACCATTCGATGCTATCTATCAGATAATGACCCTCCAGAGGATTCGCTACTTCCTTTTCCGAGTCTGCATCTACATATACTTCTTTTATCGTCTTGACCTGCTGTTGCAAGTCTCTTCGTCTTTCAGCAGTAAACACTTCTGTTTGACTCTCTGTCGGTTCAGATTTTGCCTGCACCATTACATCAGACAGGGTATCCGCTAACTGAATCCCAAATTCTTCATCTTTCTCTTTACTTTTCTCTTCGTGCATTGATTTATGACAGTGGGATCTGATCACAACACAGTCTGGGAAAATACCAGGATATTTCTGATATTACTCCTCTGTTTCTTGATCTTTCATGGTGTTCTCCACAATAAGGGGTTTCACTCCCACTTTGGATCCTGCCAAATAATTCACAAGAACAAACTTAATTCCTGGAACTGACACTCAGTCAATCACGCCTACTGTAACTTTCCGAATCTTGAGTTGGCACTCCAACGTGATCTTAGATAGGGGAACGCTAGATTTCTGTCCATCCATCCCAAAAAGTAACAACCTCTCGGTAACAGATCCGAAAGTGTGCATATTCGCTCATCTCTTCCTATCAGTGACTGGCTAGGTCCTGTATCGTGTCCTTCTCCTCCTTTTCCTTCTCATTAAACTTTACCAACAGGGACGAATTCTTTGCAAAGATCAGGTGTTTACTTCATACCAATCCAATGCCTAGGCTGTGCATTCTTCTCCAGCTCCTCGATTATTCTTGTGCTGTCCTTTACTATCTTCACGAATGCCTCTGGGTTAGCTACTTTTACTACATCTTTTCCCACAGTGCCTTTCTTTAACGATCGGCACTGTGACGGTACATGTCCCACTTTCTGCAAATGAAAGTACCTTTCCCCAGTGCCCTTCTGAACAAACTGGCAGTGTATTTTTTCTGTGTCTCGATCTATTACAGTGAAGTACCTGAGGCCTTTCACCTCATCTCCACTCTCTTCGGCTTCTTCAAACTGTGGTAAATTCTTGCTGGTGTTCTCTACTATTTCTTTCGGAGTGTCAGATCGCCCCTTCTCACAACCTGTATTCCTCACAGGACGATGTTCTGGCCGGAAGCTTGTATTATGTATTAACATGCATTCATTTGCCAACTCTGCTGCCCTTCTCACTTCCTGATCTTTGTGTTCCAGCGCTTCAATGCCTACCATCACTTAAAGTGTGATTTTAATATCCTCCGGTAGAATACTCTTCGAGCCTCAAATGGCTCGTTGATGTTCATGTATCCGGGTGACTAGGTTTCTACCTGTTTTTCCAATGTAGTGTTTGTTACAGTTCATGCACGGTATTTTGTATCATTCAATTGCAAAAACTAATTTCATTTGCATTTGGAATACTGCATACAGTTCTGGTTGCCACATTAGGACAGGATATGGATGCTATGGCGATGGTGCAGAGGATTTTCACTCCGATGTTTCCTAGCTTGGAGGACGCTACCTGTGAAGAGAAAGTAGATTGGAATTATTTTCATCAGAAAGACAGAAGTTTGGGAGGGAACTGCTTGAATTCTAAAAAATCATGAGAGTTCTGGACAGGGTGCATCGCAAGAAGCTTTTCGTTTTTTCAGAGACAGACAGATGTTTCATCATGTTTTGGGGGGACCTGATTTAAGTGTCCAAAATCATGCGTTTGTGTATGTGAGTGTGTGTGTGTGTGTGTCTATATTTGTGTCTGTGTGTGTGCAGTAGAGAACGTGTATGTAAGCGTCCTTATGTGTGTCTGTGGGTGATTGTTCGTATGTCTGTATGCGTCAGACAGTGCAGGAAACACACATTTTCATGGAATGCAAAAGGCAATCTTCTATTATGTATCTGATTTTAACATAAACCTGATCAAAATCTTCCCCTGTCCCACTCAGAGGGAGCATCTCTGCTGCTGACAATCAGATACGCTGCTCATGTGTATTTTTATTCTTTGTTTCTAGATGATCACGTTTTATGAAATTAATAGATGGAACGGTTCTGAGCTCCAAATTGTAAAAGGAAAATCTCGAATCAGATATAGCTGGAAAATAATCTTTGGCAACATCTTTTTTTCGAAATGTCATGAGCGTTCAGTGCAAGTTGTTTTGCATCTTCTGGAAGTGTTTTCAGCTTCTCAGAATCCAAGAATTTAACAATATAGAAGATGGTCAGTACAAGTGCTGCGTTCGTGCCAGCTCGTGAAACGGTTGTTTTTCTGGTGTCTTCCTGGAGGAGAACCCATTGTGATTCAGTTCCTGGAGCCGCTGCCTGTCAGCGTTCTGCAATAACACTCTGCTTCCTTATCACTGTGTCATTTTCTCCTTCTCTTCCAACGTCAACCCTTTCCATATTTTACCTCCTCCTCCTCCTCCTCCCCGATGTTTTGATACACATTCTCCCCGTGTCTGCTTGGGTTTCCTCCGGGTGCTCCGGTTTCCTCCCACAGTCCAAAAATGTGCAGGTTAGGTGAATTGGCCACGATAAATTGCCCTTAGTGTTAGGTGGAAGGGTAAATATAGGGGAATGGGTGGCGGGTTGTTGGGCCGAACGGCCTGTTTCCATACTGCAAGTAATCTAATTTTCGGTCTTGCTTCATCTCTGAGGAAGGGTCATCAGATTTGAAACTTTACCTCTGTGTTTTTTAAATCCTTTCCATTACTCTGCTCTTCAGGAGTTTTACTTCCATCAATTGAAAATCTGCTCACTAATTATTTGTTCCCCATATCGTAAAGAACGTAAAAAATACTTTGCATCTGTCACAAATATCTGTGGGAGCACACTCAACGCATCAAGGCAATCCGGAAAAAACACAAAGATCCATCCTTTCTGTTTTCCATTACAAGCAAATCGTCAATCTCTGCTCGTGTGTTCACCTAAACATTATCAGCTCCTCCTCCGCACAACAACATGTTATGAGGCAACCCCTCCAAAACCTTGGTGAAAACCGGAGTGCAGTAGGTCAATCGGACCCACTTTGTCCACAACCCTGATGTGCATTGACTGTTAGCGTGGAGACCTTGGGTAAATTCTGGGGCGACCCGATTGCCTACATGCGATTCTGTACCCATGCCCATACTAGTGAGCTATTGGATCATTAACGGCGACCAATAACAAATGTCTCGACCAGCGATGCCCCCATCCTTAGATTGAATAACGAAGCAAACTCTAAACACATCATGTAACACCCTCCCCCTCAAGGATATCTTGACAGATGTCACCTTATCACTGTTGTTAATAGAAAGATAGAAACTTCGCATTCCTGAAAGAATTTCGGCTCGTTCCTTGATGACAAATTCAGGTCGGACATTTCTGTCTGTTAGTCGAGTTTGTGGTCAATCCTTTCCATAAGAAAAAAATCAAAAGTGAGAAAATTTATTCATCCATTTCATTAAGTTATCGTATTCACAGCATATTCTCCTTCTCTATGGAATAAACCTGTTGTCTTGTGTCTTTCTTCTCTCCAATTACATGACATCCACACTTTTAAATTATTTATGGAATATTCCAGGGAATATTTTTTTTTTTTTTGGATGGTTCTACAAAAAGTTTGTTATCGAAAGTTCTGGAAAATGTCAATGCAGATTTTTCGAATGAATATGCACAATAGAAGATTCCACATAATGTTGCTTATGAAATGTTGCAGAGTAGGGCAGTTAAATAACGTCCTGGATAATCTTCCAAAAAGTAAACAAGGTTCACGGTCCCACATATTACAAGGACCAGAAAAGAAATGGTTTGTTGCAAACATATGAACAAGCATAAAGGTACATCAAAAGGCCATTCAGCCCCTCACATGGGTTGCACGATTCAACATGATCCTGGCCGTTTTATTTGTGCCCAAAGCAACACGCTCGCACTTCAGAAGCCATTGCATGCTATATTATTTATCGATCTACCTCTCTGTGCTTCAAAATATTCAATGATGCTGCCACCATGTCTCTCTGGGGAGGAGATCTCCAAAGATTCACTACTCTCTAAAGATTTAAAAAAGCAGTCAAAACATCTGCAAATTGAATTGCGTTACAGTTTTTTTTATTTAAATGCATTTCTCGTTATCTGATCTGAACTTGTGCATTTACTGCAAGGAGTTAACTGTGAGGGAAGGAACAGCTAATATGATGTACCCAGTCTTACTGAGATGACATATAGAGGACTTCAGGGCATGATTTTGTCTGGTACCTGAGAAAGAATAAAACTAAATTTGAAGTAGTTCAGATAAGATTGACTCAACTGATTCCTCGGATTGAGGTGGAAACGTTTGTGGAAACTTTGAACACTTTGAGTTTAAACTCATTGTACTTGAGAAGAATAAGTGGCAATCTTATTCAGACAAAACTGACACTGCAGAAACTTGTAACGGTGAATGCCGTCAGGATGTTTCCCAATGTGGGATATCATGTACACCATGTACAGCACTGGTTGTTCCGTTTCAGACAGCGATAAGGACGCATCTGCGAATAACTACCAATAGAGCTTTGAAGGCTCAACATATTAAATATTCCATCGTATACGAAGTTAACCGTTATATAAAACTGGAGCACCTTCTGCCTTTCTATACCATTAAAATGAGGCAGAAGGAGACAATTCGATGTATTCAACAATTTATTCAGACGCAGGATGAGTCATGCAGCCGTTTGTGTCCATTACATTGTCTAGAGAATGTCATTCAACACTTCCAAGCTGTTATGCCAGAACTGCGGAGCTCTGGTTAACGATCAAGAATTCTGGAGTCAAGGTAAGTCGTTATTTTCAGGTTGGAATGCTGAAAATATTGGAATGTATTAGAGATTAATGTGAGACCGTCAGCTAGTTATAAGTTGTTTGGCTAAGGAGACTGATGAATTAGAGTTAGAGGATGTAATACACATATATAGTCGTTCAAAAGTTTGTCAATAAGTTGGCAGAGTTTAAATGGAACGTAGGCAAGTGATAATAGTGAGCAAGTGTTCGGCAGAAAGCAAATGTATAACTGGGGTTTTTGGAAGTTATGCATATTAGAAGGGACAATAGAAAGAAACAGGAACGATTTCAATGGAGAAAGATTTGAGAAAATAGTGTTACAGAGGGGTTTTTGTCTCTAGATACGGTAAGCGCAAAATGTTAGTATGCAGCTGTAGCAAGTAATGGAGAAATTAAACTGAACAGTGTTGTTTCTGACAAACCTGGTCTGTATAAATAAAAGGCTGAGGAAAGCAATGTTAGGAATGATTTACTGCGTCACTATAGGGCATTGTAGAGTCAACGTCTGATGCACTGCAAAGCAAGGATGTCCTTAATGAAAAGGGGGCATAATTGCATTCGAACCAGTTAAAATGGTCCAATCAAATACCATAATCCAGTTATGCTTCCCTTATTTGTTTTTCACTGCTGATCTGTAATTTGTTTCGTCATGTTGGAATTTGAAATGTATTTTTTGACCGTCATAACAATAGTTTTATTTATGTGTCTTAATCTATACCTTTAAACCATCCATTCCAGCGGGTATACATTTATGTTCCCAATTCCTATTCCCCAACTAAAGTGATGACACCTGCGATTTTTCCCGTGCTAAGTTTTAGCCATTTAAGCAGCAAGGCTCCATTCCTGATGTGTTGTATTTGGCTTTCACACACTTCATCACTGGTACTTTATATTGTGTATTTCTTCTGTTCCCACTGTCATTCTAAATTGCATTTATTTCTATTACGTTCTCAACAAAACCTTCCAACGTGGCTTCTCGCCAGTTGTGATGGGCACGTATCTTTGTTGAAAAAACATTCCTGAGAAAAACATTTAATCACTCAGGCTCACTCCATCCTCAGAGTCAAGCACAATCCTTTCAAACTTGTCCCATTTCCTTGATCCGTATGTTCAATGAGAAAGTGAGGACTGCAGATGCTGGAGATCAGAGCTGAAAATGTGTTGCTGGAAAAGTGCAGCAGGTCAGGCAGCATTCAAGGACCAGGAGAATCGACGTTTCGGACATAAACCCGAAGAAGGGCTTCCTGAAGAAGGGCTTATGCCCGAAACGTCGACTCCCCTGTTCCTTGGATGCTGCCTCACCTGCTGCGCGTTTCCAGCAACACATTTTCAGCTCCTTATGTTCAATGTAAAGTAAGTCACATTCCATGAATAGTGACTCATTAAATTCCAGGCTTATTTTCACAATCTTAGGCATTCCGTGAATATTCAAAGATTCACGTCATTCTGGTAATTAAAGAAAAATATCGTGCTGACGAAGAGTAGCAATAAACTAGAAACTTCAACGTTTTCATTGTGATTAGTGAATGTCCATACTCTAATTTGGCAAGCCCTGAAGCAGTATGAGATATATAGTTAAAATTGCAGAACACGCCAGGTGGTAAATTACAATTAAAAGAATCACATAATTAATTGTTGTGATCAGAATTCTGCAGCTGCAGCTCTTTACTATTATGTTATATCCCTACAGGGAATTGACAGGCATGTTCTTCTTTATACTTCATGATGTAATCTCAACGTTATTGTCGAGATCCAACAGCATATAACGGATTCAGAGTTGAACACAGTGCGATCTTCTGCTTCAAAAACATAAAATCCCTTGTAATAGAAATGCATTATCCAATCGACAATGTCTTGGAAATATATTACACTACCCTTCCTGTTATTGGCGGACCTAGTAAGTGGATCATAAACAATCGAATTTCTGACAGGTTGTCTGAGAGCTGGCTCCTGAGTTTCATTCTTTCATTAGGTAACGTGATATCTGGTTTTACTATTTACATTTATGTGTGTCCCAATCAATGACATTGTTTTCTGGACGAAATGACGTGAATGCCTTTTAGTATATGATTATTTGACACCAACAATGAAAATGAATTTTCAGCTCACGGTCCGTCTGAACCATCAATCTACTTCATTCCTTGAACTTCCGTGTACACATTCGATATTGGGAGAATTATCAGTGGCAATGATGTTCTGTCAAGTATATATCACTAACATGTGCGAGTTAGCTAATGCAAATGGCATATTTGAAAGGAAAATCACTCTCTTCAAAAGTGCAGTGAGGAAATTGCATAGTTGAGGTGGAGCATCTGTCACTGAAGCATTTTATTGAATGTAGGTTACGAAGTGGAATTAAATAATTAGTTCTAATTCACGATTAATCTTTACTCCCTCCCAGTCATAGTAGCTGCATCTGTGTTTTTTAGATTATAAGCATTGAAGAGGGTTTAGCATTTCTGTTTTTCTCTTGTAAATATAGAACGTGAAATGCATTCCTTCTTTGCTTTTGTACTTTTCGCCGCACTAAAAGTAGCTGATTGACTCTGTATATCTGGTAAACAACAAGGTAGTGTGTTCTTTAACTAATGTGTCACCATATGATCTGAGAGCGAGTTCGCTCGTTTCCACCTGTGCGTAGATGCACCAGAGCAGAGATGGCCAGGTCCAGCGCGAGATGATAGGTGATTGTGCACTGTGCGGTGCAAGAGGGCCAGTCCGGGTCGAGCGGAGAGGAAAGAAAGCCTTTTCATGTCTGGGAGTTATACGTTGTCTGAGGGAAGTATATTTGCGGTTGTGCGATCTATGTATCGAGTCGATTGTACAGTTACAACGGAATTACACTATGTGTTTAACAATCTAATATTCCCTGACCAACTTACTTTCTGGTAAAATACCCAATTCATGTACTAACGTGTTTTTGCAATGCGTGCAGCACCATTCGAGTCGAAAATTCGATTTCTTTAGCAGTGTCTTTACAGGGAGGTGGATATTTACTACTCAGCATCTAGTCAAATTTATCGAACACTTCAAGAACAATTTCGACATGAACATGGGCCCGCTAGAGTTGGGATAGTACCACTGCACAAGATTATTATTTCAGAGTGTGCTGCTGCTGCAAAATGTGCTATGATGAGATAACTGCAATTTTTTCAAGTACTATCTCCCATCAGTCCAGGCAGAATATCGTTCAAGTAAATGGAAAATCGTCGTCATTAAGTCCAACAAACAAACAAACATAGCACATAGATCATAGGACATTACAGCGCAGTATAAAAATGTCTGCCCTCGATGTTGCACCGACCTGTGAAATCAATCTAATTCCCATCTAAACTGTAATATTCAATTATCACTTGTATGTTTGGGTAATGGCCATTCAAATTCAATTAATTCTGGTGCGTCCACTATTGTTACAGGCAAGGCATTCCATACCTCTGTGTAAATAAGCCGTCTCTGACATCTGTTCTATATCTATCACGACTCAGTTAAAAACTTTAATTTAATGGGTAGATTGGAGTGATGGGAAAAGAACTGGCTGATCGAGTTCAATCCGATAAGGGTGAGGTTATACATTATGGAAAATGCAAATCTGCAGCGAACTATACACTAACTGGAAAATTACAAGGGAAAATTGACATACAGAGAGATCTGGGTGTTCAGGCCCATTGTTCCCAGAAGGTGGCATCGCAAGTCAGTCGAGGTCAAAAGGCATACGGCATGTTTTCCTCCATTCTGCGGGATATCGAGTACAAAATTGGGCAGGTCATGTAACAGTTCCACACGACGTTGGTTCGGCCACGCTTGCAATACTACGTAGAATATGGGACGCCATATTACCAAAAGGATGAGGATGCATTGGAAAGGGTGGAGTGAAGGTTGACCACGATTTTGCCTCGTATGGAGGGAACTAGTAACGAAAAGAGTTTGGATAGAGTATTATTTTCATTGGTAAGTAGGGGATTGAGAAGTTACCTCATTGAGGCCTACAGAATCATAAGAGGTCGATAGGTTGTATAGCAAGAAACATATTTTTCTCGGGTGGACAACTCAATTACTGGGATTCACGAGCTCCAAATGAGAGGGGGAAGCTTGGGGAGATATATGCTGAAAGTTCTTCACGCAGAGCATGGTGGATGTATGGAATACGTTGACAGCAGAGTTTGTAGGGGCGGGAAAGTAAGCATTATTTAATATGTATCTCGAAAGTTACATGAATGTGCAGGGAGCAAAGAGCAGATCCTCACAAAATAGGTGACAGGTTTAGAGAGATGATTTGGATCAGCGCAGGCTTGGAGGGCTGAAGTGCCTTTTCCTGTGCTGTAATGTTCTTCGATCCCTGCACTTTGTTCTAACTATGCCCCCCAACCCCGTGCTATCCATCAAAACACGAGGAAAAATGCTCACATTGTCTACCCTATCTCATTCTCTGATTATCTTGGATGCCTGTATTGCATCACCTCGAAACCCTCTCTCAGGGTTCAAGTTCCTCAGCATTTCCTCATAAGTCCTTACCTCCATACCAAGCAACATCCTGCAAATTTTCCTCTCCACCCTTTCCAATGCCTCCACATCCTTCCTGTAGGATGGCGACCTAACTGTATGCAATACACATAATTGGGCTGCACCAGAGGTTTGTACAGCTGTACGTGACCGCATGACTTCAACATTCAATCCCTTCACGAATAAACACTAGCACACCGTATGTCTTCTTAATGATCTTTTCAGCCTGGGTGGCGATTTCCAGAGACCTATGCACGTCCACACGATCAAGAATCAAACCATTAGCCCAGCACTTTTTACTCCGTTTACTTGTTCCAAAGTGAATTATCTCTCACATTTCCGCATTTTTTCGATTTACCACTTCTCAGCCCAGCTCTGCAGATAATCTGTGTCCCGCAGCAATCTTAAAAATCCTTCTGCACTGTTCACAACTCCAAGACTTCAGCATCATCCACGAATTTACAAACCACCCTTCTCCGCCCTCATTCAGGTTATTTATTTTTAAAAAAAGACAAGCAACAATAGCCCCAAAACAGATCCTTGTGGAACACCACGAGTAGGTGAACGGGAAGATGAATATTTCCCATCAATCACCACTCTCTCTCTTCTTTCAGGTACACAATTTCCGATCCAAACACCTTCAATGGCATGTCTCTGTATTTTCTGCAATAGCCAACAGTGGGGAACCTCACCGAACTCTTCACTGAAACCTATATACACCGCATCAATTGGTTCTCGTCATTCATTTGTTTGGTCACTTTCTCAAATTACCCAATAACGTTTGTCAGGCGCGAGCTAACATTCACAAAGCCATTGACTATTCCAAATTAAATTATTACTTTCTTGATTATTATGAATTCTACCTCTTATAATCCTTTCCAATAATTTGCCCACAACAGAAGTAAGGCTCACGGATCTATAATTTCCAGGATTGCCTCTTCTCCGCTTTTTGAACAAGAGGACAATAATAGTTTTCCTCCAGTGTTTCAGCACTACTGTTGTAGACAATAACGACATAAACATCAAAGCCAAAGCTCTGCGATCTCGTTCCAAGCTTCGCAGAGAATCCTATCCAAAATCCTATCCTGCCCAGGCGACATAGCTATTTTCACACTTTCCAGAATTGCAAACACACTGTTCTTCTGAACATCGATCATAACCAGTCTAATAACGTGAAACACAATACTCACCTCGACAGCATCGTCTTTTTTCCTGTGTGAATCCTGACAAAAATATTCATTTGGCAATTCTTCTATCTCTTCAGACTTCATGTGCAACTTCCCACGACTGTTCTTGCATGACTGTAATCTTACTCTCACCACGAGTGTACTTCTGCCGTCCGTCCAACTGATAGACCTGTTATCCATAATTAGCCGTAGTAGGAAAACGTGTGAGCAAAAATCAGGAAATTCGAGGTAATGGTACAAAAACTGATGGCTGGTCAGAGGATTAGAAAAAAAAATGCATGAAGAAAGACCCAAAAAAACCACCGATAACTGCGTGTAGAAGATAAACAATATTATATAAGCAGATAATAAGAGATTTTACATTTTTAAAAGTTGAGAGAAGAAAAACATTAGCAAGATGATCGTTGATTCGTCATAATGCGAGAATCGAGAGTTAATGTTGGAAAGTATGAAAAAGGCATATGAAGTAAATTGTTAGTTTTGTTACGTCTTCCATGGAAGAGATAGAAATTCAATCGAAGAAACAAATATAAAGCAGTACTGGAAGAGATAGCTGAACTGAAAAATGTCTCAAACACCAGTTCAAGGGTGCAAAGTAGAAAGTACGTGCAAAATCGGTTAAGTGTTTCATTACATGTTCCAATGTTCACTTTTATGTGATGATCCCATTTTCTTAGAAGATATTGATTGTACATGGCCGCTGCAAAAGGGTGACACAAAATTGGATGTCAAAGTGTGGTTGGCTCAAAACCAGCTGACAGGATTTTCTGGCATTTAAAAATTTGTTTGACCATTTACATCAGTAGACTAACAGCAAATGTTTGAACACATACGGCAAGCAAAGACAGGTAGGAATAATTTAGTTTGCGACTATCGTCGACATGGATCGGTTAAACTGAAGGGTCCTTGACCACATTGTTTGAATGCCGGACAAGGGAGGGATTTCTTTTGCGACGTTTATTTACGTTGTGGCAAAAGGGAATAGGAATATGGACATTGATTTCCAGAAGGGATTTGATCAGGTGTGGCGTCATAATGTATCACCTAAATTGAAAATTCATATGATAGGTACTCATATTTGCCATGGACAGATGCTTAGTTTGCTATTGGAACAAATGTGAGAGATAACCATGTATTACTTGTTGTAGCAAGACACAATGAGTGATATGTTACAAGAAAAAAGATCCAAACTCTTTATAACTTGTACAAAAATGAAGATATGAACAGATCAATAATATAGTCGTCAAAAATGCTGTCGACTGGAAGTAGATCATGTGAACAGGGCATTGGGAGGTAGGTGAGATGCGTAGGCAAGGATACAGAAATGGAGTACAACGTATGAATGCTGCGATTGTCAAATTTAGCAAGAAGAATATAAAGAGCAACAGATTATCTAAGTATCCTGGGACATGAGTTGAAAATGTTCAGGTCTGAGTACAACGTGTGATTTGGGAATAATGTTCGGATATAAATGCATGGGTCGTGTCTGTTTTTAATAATTTGCGTGTTTGAAAATTATGGTCGAAAGAGATAACGTAATATTTGTTCAAACTAGTGTTTAGAAAATTCTGCAATGGCTACAAGGTTTGTTACTTCCCATGTAAAAAGCTCACCCCTTCAGAGATTGTGATTTAAAAGTGTTTATTCACAGATGATTTGCATGTGAGGGACAATAGAGATGCAGCTTTTGCTCGAAATTAGAATCCATTGTTTTCTGGATGAAGAACAACTTATAAGATGTGGAACCACTTTTGCTTGTCACGGACGTTGTAATCGATTCAAATGTAATTGGTCAGCATGGAGCTGTGAGGAGATCGCAAAGAAAAGAAGCATTCAGTTGCTCACCAGCTCAGAGATGACATTTTTAATTTCCACTTCCGAAATTCACTGAAAATCGGAAGAAAATAGGTTAGTATTTAGTGCAATGATTGCTGTAATCTCTAACTTTTAACTGATGAGGTTGGGACATTTTATAAGTCCTCCTTCCATCGTGTTTATCTTATCAAGCAGCGGAAGTATTTATGGAAACAGAGCTGTATAAACAGCTGGCCATCAGAAGAGTCATAAGGGACATCTCAAGAACAGAATGAGAGAACAACAGCAACTGAACAGCACTTACAGTTGATAACCTATTTCTAAAGTATGTCCTCTGTTGTGAATACATTTGTAATAGACAAGTCATTATTTCGTGTTTACAGTGTTCATTTATTATTTTATATAGTGACTGTGTATAATCGTTGACCTGTAACTAACAGCCAATGCATAGAATGCCTACAGTAGAATAAACTGCAATTACTTCATTGCTAGTGTTTAGAAATTATCAATTATACGATTAAATGTGAACTGCCGCTTCTACAAGCTCTCAGGCTATCGTCAAAAATGTCCCTAACCATGAGTAGTTCAGCTTTCAACGACTGAGTCTGGTACATTATGAATTGACCATTTGAAATTGTTTTAATGTATTTGGTTGATTCATGATTTCTGCTGGTATCTTCTTCACCAGAATTTTTTTTTAAGTATCTACGTTGTGATTAACCAACGCCAAGTGTTAATGCTGCATAGTTGCGACATTGAATGACTTATCAGGTAATTCTCTTGTTTCTCTTTCTTCCTTACAGTTAATTTAGTGGCGTTATTGATCCTGGCTCATGGGAAATGCGGCCTTTCTGCTTCTACCACTCGCTATCTGCTGGCTATGTCAATGGCGGATCTTCTATTCCTTATTGCAGAGGTCATACTGTGGCGGATAACGTATTATTATTTCCCAACAAGCTTCTTTCTGATCACACCTGTATGTAGTGTTATCCATGCTCTGCGTCGGGCTGCCACGGAATGTTCAGTCTGGTTCACCGTTAATTTCACCTTTGATCGATTTGTGGCCATTTGTTGTCAACATCTGAGGGCAAAATATTGCACTAAGAGAACCGCCGTTGTTGTTCTAGCAACAACCAGTGTTTTCTTCTGTTTGAAAAACATACCTCAATACTTTGTACAGGAACCTGCATATGTAATTAACAGTGTGCCAAGGCTATGTTATGTAAAGCCAAGTTATTACACTAATCCC
>NC_057717.1:61264112-61291218 GCF_004010195.1 Chiloscyllium plagiosum | reverse complement strand
CTATGTGGAACACGAGTGCAAGGAAAATAGGGATGAAACCATGTCATAGAAGGGAGTTTCGAGACAGCATTCTGTGCAAAAAGGAGGTTTACGTATTGTTAGGACATGCTGAAGCCCTGAGTCTTATGAACTGTTGAGAAATTAGCAAAGGTGGAGCAAGGGAATAACATAACAAGAGATTAAGATCGCAGGAAATCTAACATCAGTTTGTAGAAGTGGGCATCAGCATGTTAACAGAAAATGCTTTGGAAAAAAAGCTAATGTACATTGTTTATGATGACAGTGTTTCTAATTGAAGGATAACAGGTAAATATGTTAAAGATGAGACAAGGTGACATTATTGGTTAATAGAGCATAGCACAACCCTTAGTCCCACGATGTTGTGCCAAGATTTATTCTTAATGTAAAATATAATAACTTAACCTACACACCCTTCAACTCACTGATATACATGTGCATGTCCAGCAATCACTTAAATGTTAATTCAAGTCACAAATCATCACAGTTTCCCTTCTTTAGATTCAGGATCCTCGTCTCAGAATCAACTACTCACTTTCAGGCTCAACGATTTTTTTTTCTTATGAGAACTCATCCCTCAGCGTTCTCTCAGAATTATTCCTTTTTCGTTGAATGATGTGCAGGTTAACGTGGATTGTCCTCCAGTTGCTTCATGAATATATTGTTCCAGTAAACCAGACAATATACTCAAATGTGACAAATTTTATTTGAGCAAAGTATATGCAGATTAATGTCACCCATCCAAATAGGCAAGAAATTTCTGATTTCCGATTCAATTACATTACCAAATAACACTACTACACTTCGGTGGTCTATACTCCAACCCATAAACTTTTTAAGCTCTTAATGTTCCTCAATTTTCACACATAGTTTCTTCATTGCCCGAGCTAATGTCTTTCTTCAATATTATGTTTAACTCCTCTTTAACCAATAACTCAACTGCAACACCTTTGCCATCTTGGGTGTCCTTCCCAAATACTTAATAGGCTTGGATACTCATTTCTCATCCCTGGTCCCCAGCAGCCATGTCTCTGATCCCAATATTATCAACTGCATTTGCATGTATTTGCGTGATTATCACATTCATTTGATATTGAATGCACCCTGCCTTCAAATGCAGAGTCATCAGGCTTGCCTTTCGAGTGTCCTCTTCGCATCATTTTTGACATTTTCCGTGTTACATTATGAGCCATCAGTGCTCTGCCGATTGCTCCACTATTACCCCCTTTCTGTCGTTTGCTTGTTTCCATAGTTCCCACCTATCTGCCAAATTATTTATACCCTCCCTAGTCCCTCGAACTCATCGTCCCTCATGGTCATCAGTCTTGGTTCCTATCAAGTGGAACCAATCCAGTTTCTGCTGGTCCCACCGCCATCTGAACTCCAAAATCTGGTCAATTCTGGAAACCACCGCCTCACACCATCTCTCTTTCTCACGTGTTCGTTAGTATATCCTGTTATTTCCTCTCTGAATAGAACGTTGCAATTCTGTCAATACTGTAATCACCAATTCTAAAGTCGACGTTTGAACTTGTTTCCTAACAGCAAATTGTTTTCATTTAGTACTTGCCACATTTGCTTTGCATGGAAGTCATTGATATAAATGTATACCATGACCACTGCCGATTCATTCTCCCTATCCAGAAGGTCCTTTAGGTGTTGATCCTTACACCCCAGTCATAATACAATCCTGGAGTCTTGATTGTTGTCACAGAAATGCCTATATGTTCTTCTTATAACTGAATTATGACTATATTTCCACAAGTTCGGCTCTTCCCCTGTTTAGCAGAGCAATGAACGTGTCTCACACATGTTTATTGATGCTTTCTCCTCAGAGGCCATTGCCCTAAGTAGTATCCAAATGCTAAGACTGGTTCTGAAGGGAATGGAGACAAGGGATTCCTGCATTGCCTTTTGAGTCCCCGTAATCTGAGTTGGTACCAAACGTACTCTTGCTGCCTGCGGTATTTTGTCCTGCAGTGTGCCCACATTCCTGTATGTACTATCAACGATTCCTTCAGCCTCATGATAAATCAGTCATGTGCCTCTCCTCCAGTCCAGGTACAAAATCTAGGCTTCCAGAAATTGGAACTTGAGACATTTCCTGCTCACATCCAGAACCCGGTCTTGGATGCTCGCCCAGTTTCCCAATCTAATCTGCCCTAAATTATCTTTTTGGAAGATGAATGCCATCAGATCCTCCAGTTTTCTGATTCACTGGGACTTCCGTACATCAAACGAATTTAGCAAAATCACAGACAATATTTCACGACTATATCTATCAAATCTTTAACTATTCTGCAGTGCAAAGTTTCATGTGTCGGTAACTAATACACTTTAGACCGCTTTGTTTTCCTGATAGAATCACAGAAAATTCCTATAGAACAGATGGAAGGCAATCAGACCATTGTGACATAACTGAATATTCAAGGGTATCTTTGCCCTCCTGCTTTCTCCAATATTCTTGCATTACATGTCCCTCATTACAATGCAGTACAATACATGCACTTCACAAATGGTGCGCAGATAGTTCTCAATCTTTTCTACCTCCTCCTGATTTTTTCGCCTCATTTTCTACTATTTTGAACATTTTGAATGCCTGTATGGAGAAAAAGATATGCAAACTGTTTGTTCAATATCCATATCATTTGATACTTTGTCATTGCTCATTTGCGAGTTCCATTCCCACAGGGATGAATATTTCCTTTCATTGCTGCCATCACTTTATGTCTCTTTTAGCTGTTCTTACTCTCGTCTGTCCGAAACACTTCTTGGTAATGCAAAGTTTCATTCTACTTACTCCCTTTTCTGAAAAATCATCTGATGCTGATTTTAAAAGAAGTCCCGATCGTTGCAAGTCAGTTTCACAGGATGAATCAATTGCATGCATTTTAACGAATGGAACACCGTTCTACTCAAGTGTGTTTGACTGAAATCTATCCTTTTTGAGAGTTACTAAATGAGTCCTTAAAAGTCTCGTACTGCTTACTTCCCATGCTTGCATTTCAAATGTTGATTTTTATTTGCAATCTACCATCACCAACTGTGATTTCACCTGTTTAGATTTATTGTATCTAGGTATAAGGGTCAGGTTGATTTCCATGTTTATCATCCTCAACCTTGACGGCATTTCATTATGTTCTCATGACTCTTGAGTAGCACATCTGTGACTGCACATCCCCTCTATCTATCTATCTTGTGCTGAAAAGGCATGTAAAACGCACACACACATACACACACACAAAATAGTGCACCTGTACAGACTATAAGATTTCGAGGAAAAATCACTCATAAAAAGCGCTGGATACACAAGTTGCTTCAAATGTGTCCAGGACTGGACACCGCAAGTGTGGACCACACAGAACCGATGCAGCTTTGACTGCTGATGGCGTTGTTCCTCAGTCAGTCTAAATATCTAAAATATTTAATAATCTGAGTAAATGAAGATTTCACTATATTCGAGTGCTCCGGTTTCCTCCCACAGTCCAAAGATGTGTAGGCTAGGTGACGTGGCCATGCTAAATTTCCTGTAGTGTGAGGTGAAGAGAGGAATGCGTCGGGCTGGGCTTGTTGGGCCGATGGGCCTGTTTCCACACTGTAAGTAATCTAATCTAATCTAATCTAATCTAATCTAATCTAATCTAATCTAATCTAATCTAATCTAATCTAATCTAATCGAATCGAATCTTCAACTAGTCTCTGAATTTAGGATGCTGCGCAACACAAATCGCAGTGTGTGTGAAGCAACCGAGCTTTTGGAGCATCTAACTCATTTCCATTAGATAAATAGTTAGATTTTGAGAGTGATATCCAAAAGGCTTTATTCTATAATTTACGGAATGCAGTGCCGATGCCGACCATAGAAGTAAATAATTCCCTGTGACAAGAAACTACAAGATAACGGAATTCCTTTGATTCATCATCAATTGTTCACTGGTGCTCTTCTTATTGCTCTGCAAGTGGGTTGCTTTCGGACTTTGTTCTCACTATTATGTGTCAGACCGTTAACACAACGAGAAGCAGAACGAGAATATAGGCAAGTCCCGGGTCTAATATGTTGGGATAAAGATAAATAAATTGCTCCCCAAACTGGAGATAAACTGACGCATCGTTTCCGCCAATAAAATCAGGGTCCTTTCCTCCTGTAATACTGACCTGGAAATATAAATATCGGAAATTCTTTTTTTCAGCAGCTCAGTCCAGTTACTGTTCTCAGAACTACAATCCTTGTTTTCACGTTGCAATACTTAATTTTAAGAATGAGGCAACAAATGCTACAAATCGATCAAAGTTGAAAGTGACAGTGAACCAGACAGTACAGACAGTGGCTGCATAAATCAGGATAGCGTCGATATTACACACAGGAGTGCCTTCTCAGAAAGTATGTCCTTAATAATAAACAAACAGAATTTGCCGCATTGTGAGTTTAATCAGGGAGTGACTGACGCATTGGGCAAGACCACAAGCTTTCTGAGGCAATATCATAATTGTCACGACATTAGCTGTGAGGAAAGCAAACAACTAATTAATAGATTCTGCTCAGAATAATAATAGTTTTACTGAGCAGTGATTGAGATGTGCAAATAGCATTGTGGATCCATTAATTTTGCAAGAGATTGACTCAATGCTTAGGTTATTTGCTGTATCCAGCTATTTCCATTCCATTAATCGAACATAGAGCAGATAAATAAAATGAGGTAAAAGTTCCTAGCACTGTAATGTGTCTTATTGCTTTGTTGAATTTGCATCATAGTATAAACCACAGGAGCTCAGCTTCATTTTGGGAAAGTTGTATCTAGGTTGGTTAGTGTTAATTTCTGGCCCAGCTTTGACATGCACTAATTTTCTGGTCAATGTGTGGTTGACAGAGATGACGTTTCCCTGATAATAACCGGACACTCCTGGAGTAATGGAGAAAACAATTCAGAATATATTTATCCATACGATTTTAACCCAAATGAAACACGTAATATTCACTGTATCTGCCATTTACAAGTTGCACTGCATCACGTCTCCAACGCTCAATGGCTTACTCCGGCTCCTAATTCATGTATTCCTGTATAACACTTTAGGGTAAACATTGTCTTCAGTGTTCAAGCTATTGTGTCAAAATTTATGCACGTGATAGAAGAGGTATTGTCAAGATACGGAGCAGTGATCATATCGGAATAGAAGGCTAATCTATGTTTCTTGCTGGAAATGTCAGCAGAACAGATGGGATATTATAACTCTTTCTGCTGTTATTGAAAAGAATGAAATGAGACGTCCGGAACATATGGCCTTGGCTGAGCAATGAGGCATGTCAGGCCAGATTTATGACCCAAAGCATTTTTGAAATGGAAAAAAAAACTCTAAAAGAAGCTACCCTAATGTCAGAACATGATTCGGCCAATTATTTAAACATGATGTTTGAAATGAAACAAATATTCTAGATTACATGGTTCAACTGCATGGATGTAAATTTTGTGAATATGTGGTATTAAATCAGTGACTACTCAAGAATAATGTTGAATAGCGAGGATTACAGGCGTAACATACCGTCATAGATGGAGGCTAGAACCCGCAAAATTAAGAGAATAAATTCCCAGAGCTGAAGAATCATAACACCAAAATAAAAGTGAATAGACAATGTGTCATCCAGCTTGTTTTGACTTTCACATGACACTGACTCACATTCACCTCACTGAACTTACCCTGATGTCTTGATTCTTCAATTCATCAAAATTATGTCAGCGTTAAAGATACACAAGAACAAAATTCTCTGTGGCAATAAGTTCCAAAGACACTGAAATCTCCGAGAGAAGAAATTACTCTTCATCTCAGCTTTCAAATGGCGCTCCTTTACTCTGAGCTTATGACGTCTGGTCCTATTTTTCCCATGAAGGGAAACAGCTTCTCAGCATTCACCGGCTGAAGCCCCTTAAATATTTCAATTAGATCGACTCTCCTTTCTCTGGACTCCAGCGAAGAGAGACCTAAACTCTTTAGCCATTGGTCAGAAGCCAATCCCCGCACACCAGGGATCATTCTAATGAACCTTCTCTAAAATGACCCCTTGAAATAATACCTGTGCAGAAATAAGATGTTGGCTAAGCAGAACCTTTTACATTTCGAGAAGAAGAAAAAATCTCTCATCATGACTCGTGAAATGAGGACCAACACTCTTTGGCTTTCTGATTCCTACCAGATTTTTGTGTTTTGCGCACAGTCTACCACATCCAACCCCATCCCCGATGTTGACACTTCCTGCACTCTTTCTCAATTTAAGTAATACTGCTGTGTTGTTCTTCCTTTCAAACTAAACGGCTTCATATTTCCCCGTCGACAGCGTGGGAACAAGAACTGATGCTGTGCTGATGAGACTTCGAGAAGGGCCAACCAAATTGCAAGGTCAGAAACCAACCAGATGCACTCACTTCTGGAGCAGGAGTTTTTTTCCTATTTCAAATTTGCCCTGTCGGGTTGGCCAGGAAAGAGGATGTTGGCAACAGATTGCTCAGTTATTCAAACCGACGGGGTTAACAGTGTTGAGGATTACCTTACAATGCATTGTGTCCCTGACGATACATGTCCTATTGCAGCTTTCACTCAGCAGATTATTCTGAGGAATGGACAGCAAGGTTAATAGACAGATTGAATCCTTCCTGACCGTCGATTCGATCGCCAAACATGCAGACTACCACCCAATGTACAAGTAATATTCAAGATGAGGCGATACCGCCCAACAGGCCTGCTCTGCCAGCGAACCATACCATGGTTGATCTGACTTTCACGATAACTCTGTATTCCTCTTGAAACTTAATAATCGTATTACATCTCCCTCAAATACATTTAAGTATTCCTTATCAACTGCCTTTTGAAGAAAGAAAATTCGAATGAATCAGTACCCTCTCAGAGTATAAAATATTTTTTTATTTATGATTCCATTGGCACTGCTTTCCTTTTACACTGTGACTGCTAGTTTTGGAATTTCTAACAAGGGGTAAAACCCATTGCATATTCACGCTTTCACGAGCGTCTTAGTAAATTGTAATTATGTTAACTCAGAAGCAGAGAGGTTTAAAATGTCTCAGAGACATTTTCAACCTCCCTTTACTGAAGGTACCAGATGCTTCAAGACGAATACAATTACCGAAGTGCTGAAGAAAGTTCATGCAGCGTACCTCATTGATCTCCAAACAGTGGCTCTGCCATTTTGAATTATGAGATTCTTCAAACGTTTTGTGATAGGTCACTTAAACTACCCAATTGTCTTGATTCTTGTAACTCTCCTGTCTGTGCAACAGATCCATTGAATGTGCCATGTCCTTGGTCCTGTACTGATCAATGGGATAACTGGGCAAGAAGGATCCATAAGACAGGCTCCTACTTATTGACTACAGCTCTACCTTCAATTATAAAATTCCAAACAAGCTCATTCAGAAACTTTGGGATTTTGGTCTCTTCTCTTCCCTCGATGAATGGATTATTAACTTCCTGACAAACTGGACAGTCACAGTGCAGGTGACAACATCTCCTCCATGATAATCCTGAAAAAAAAACACTGCCCCGCAAAGTTGCATACTCAAAACCTGGCAATGTTCCTTATGCGCAGGATTGTGCGGCCAGAATCCGCACCAACTCCATTTACATGTTGGTGACACCACTGCTGCAGGTCGGATCACAAGCAACGATGCAAACCAGTCCAGGATCGAGATCGAGTGGTTGGCAGCGCTGTGTCATGACAACAGTCTCTCCACCGATGCCAGAAAAGCGATAGAGCTGATCATTAATTGTATGTAATGCAGTGAAGGGATTACCCCTGTCTGCATAAATGTTGCTGAGATGGAGAACGCAACATTTCTTCGAGTGACAATTAGCAACCACATGTCCTGCTGCAACCACTTGACACGATAGCCAAAAAGCAGAACAACGCCTCTTCACTGTCAGAACTCTAAGGAGCCTGACAGTTTTTAAGGGGTGTATCATATCCCTTATTTAATTAATTTTTAAATTCTTACATTTCAGGTAGATTTGATTCTGGCTGGTGTTGTCTCCATGTACTGTGCGCTGTTTCAACCTCCAACTGGATGCACTAGGACAACAGTTGCATCATTATTCAGGGTAAATATGAATGCACAGTATGTGCATTGCGTTTGGCAAATACTACACTGTATCATGAACAAAATGTGTGACGCCTCTGCACAGCTCGCTCAGGTACGTGAAAAATATTATCTTGCATGACGAAATCTTCAGTATCAACAAACTTCTCATCCTCAAAATGCAGTGAAATTGAATGGAAATTCTGACTTGGAGGATGCCATACAGTTGGAACTCAATTGTGTTATTGAGGAGAAATGGATCATTTTCTGAGGTGAGAGTCTTTGACTGGCTGAGAGGGACAGGGAGAGCTGAGAATTGATTACACGCAGTAATGAGATTGGGGTTGTGTTGTGAGGTTACAGCAACTGAGTTTGAATTTAACCAACTATGCTAGGATTCGAAATTCCAAACTCAATTATGCTAGGATTCCAAATCCCAAACTGAAGATGAGTTTGGTTTTATTGACAATATCAGACCAATGAGCGTCTCAGACTTTGGACGTTAGTAAAGGATGGGAATTTTGAAAATTCTTCAGCACTGACTGCCAATCGAATATGACCGTACATGCCATCTGAAACCTCCTCTAAACGCTATCAAAGAAATCTCCTGGAAGGCGCTATCTATCAAGGTACTTTTTCCTGTCAAACAGCAAAAAAGTCAGAAAAGGTGATCACGGTGAGGACAGCAGATTTAGAAGATAGGAAAGAAGAATTCATAAGAGACTGTACAGACTTTAAGCGATGAAATATTTAGTAATGGAGTTGTTGGAATAGCATTCCAATATAGTTGAGGTCAAATTTGAATAAAAACGGGGCATGGAATTCTTCATATTTCCTGTTTTGTGTTCAGTGTTAGAATTATGAAAAAAAGTCTTTTTTTTCTTGCAACCGTGGAAATCACGGGTTTCCTTCCAATAATTCACATTTTATAGCAGATTATGAGGGGAGCTTAGCTTTTCCAGGTGCTTTAGGTTTAATTAGAAGAAACATTCAAACTCCAGGTTTTAACACCGGACTACTGTATTAACATCGTACAGCCATTCCACACAATCTAATAGTCACACATAACAGATTAGAATGTAAGAGAAAATTGTCTATTGAGACATGTACAGAAATACGGTGAAATGTTTACAATGCTGCTTGTCATGACGCCAGATTCTGTACAATGCACCGAAGAAACATGTTTCCTTTCCATTGATCACCCACGCAAGAAGCCAGCCGAACAAGTGTCCCAGCTCAGCTCCATTCTGACAGCATGCTTTGCTCTGCGCCACTCTTGACCGACAACCTACATCGCACCGGGTGTCAGCTGCTCTGCGCTACGTTCTTATTCACAACTGCAATACGTACGTTTTCTAAAAAGAAACATCTTTACGTTTCGGGAAAAATTAGCCACAGGTAGAAGAGTTGAAAATGAAAGCAGACAGATTTACGTGTTCGGGGCTAAGGAGCCAGAATTCTTCCTAGTTGGAAAATTGAAGTACGGAGGGAAGTGTTCACTGATGTCATCACTGATAGTTATCTTTAAATTAACTTCATCTGAAAAGGTCAACAATGTTTCTGGTTACTACTCCATTAGGTTGTTGTCGGATTTACCTTTTTCCACATTTGAACCTGTGGCTTCTGCATTCCGAAAATGAATTTAACATGAACGATGCTTAATTAGTATAGCAAGTAAGTTTCATTCACATTTTACTTCATGTCAACCCTCCAACAAAGCTACAACAAAATTACGTACAATTTCTTAGTGTTCACAATTCTCAAACGAAAACAACAGCCTTAGGGAAGGAATTATTCAGCGTCTCAGCCCATATTTCTGAATAGTCAACATAGGTGTCTGAGCCTTAGTTCCGGATTCTGCTACTAAGGGAAAACCAATCCCTCAGTTTTAATATTGCAAATATTTGGAAGAGAACCTATCTTCTCTATGATACACAAATCACAAATCTTCTTCACCATTCCTTCTTCGTCAACACTTTCATATTGACTGATTGGGATATATGACGATATGGTGCCTTTAAGATAGGTTTCCATCTTGTTTCTCCTGCAGACCAGTGTTGTCACAGTCGCACTAAAAGGTCGCATTCAGACAAAAAAAAGATAGACAGTTTGATTACGCCAAATGAGTTTGTTTTTCTTTTCCAGTAAGACAAAATGATCATGAGGAAGCGTGATAAGTTTCCGAGACGCAAAAGCTTTGCTTTCACTTAGTTGAAGGTTTTTACTCGTTCCTTGAGCTGAAAGGTTAATTACCCTGTTGCTGGAGTGAGAGTTTAGACAGAGAGGCTTGTGCTTCAACATCACGAGGGGGCAAAGTTTTTTCGTTTTTTTTGTTTCCTCCTGGAGTGGAGAGGCAGAGCACGTGAGAACAATAATGCTCTTCCTGAATTGCCTTTAAAAAGTGCGCGCTTATGGGATGATGCTACATTGAAAGAGCTGACGATTAAAATTTGTTAAGTATGTTAATGGTTCAGAGTGATGCCTAATCTTTTTTTTCTGTGTTGTAAGAAAAATGTATGTTATCTCAATGTTTCGTGATTGGAATGACTCAACCTGGCTTTGATGGTATCTCCAATCACTCGTGACAGTCCGATTCTCAGGGTTATTTTCTGCCAAATGCTTCATTCGCAACTGTTCCCACTTTAGGTACTGTTCAGCTAATTCACCAACTCGAGTTAATCTCTCCCTCACTTCCAAAACATAGACTAAGGTCGAGATCTCCGACTTTGCTCCTGTCAGTTTTTATTTAATTCATTTCAAAGCGCTTCTCAATTCATGCCTGCATATTAACTCGAAGGCAGTGAACTGATCAGATTGGTTTGGTGCATCTCTAAAAGCAAACAATACGAATGGGATAACTTTATCCGAATAATTCGGTTAACTCTGACAGTATGCTCTTCAAAATCTGATGTCATCTCTCTAAAGCTTGTGGGATTCAGGATGATACGCACCCTGTTTACAGTGCTGCATATCTAAGCTATCCGTAACATTCTAAAAAAGCCTCTCAGTAAAACTTGACCCTTGGTGCAACTGAATCTCTTAGAAAAATCCATACTGTGTGAAGAACCCTACTAACTCTTCTCCTACCTTTTTTTGTCTTGATTGTCATTAAAGGACTTGCCTCTGGAAACCTGGCAGACACACCCCTTATGGTTAACAAGTATTGGTTCCGACTTTCAGTTCACCGAAATGGACCTACACAATCATCCCGCGTGAAACGTTCGTCAAATGCGGGAATTGGCAACAGAGGTTCTGGTTTGATTACCTCCTGTGGCTTCCTTACTATTGGCATGTATAACATTTACGGCAAAAGTTAAACACATCCTTGTGCATTCCAGGCCAATAAACATGTTTTTTCCACCTAAGCCTGAGTCTTTCGTATTCGTAGATGACCTCCTGCAGGTAGTTCATGTGCGACCAGTAACATCTCCTTTCTGTAGTGTACTGGCAACACAATCTCGTGCAATTCGGCATTTTCCTCCTCTGCACCGACCTGCCGTGTTCCCTATTTCCACCATTCGATGCTATCTATCAGATAATGACCCTCCAGAGGATTTGCTGCTTCCTTTTCCGAGTATGCATCCACATATACTTCTTTTATCGTCTTGATCTGCTGTTGCAAGTCTCTTCGTCTTTCAGCAGTAAACACTTCTGTCTGACACTCTGTCGGTTCAGGTTTTGCCTGCACCATTACATCAGACAGGGTATCCGCTAACTGAATCCCAAATTCTTCATCTTTCTCTTTACTTTTCTCTTCGTGCATTGATTTATGATAGTGGGAGCTGATCACAACACAGTTTGGGAAAATACCAGGATATTTCTGATATTACTCCTCTGTTGCTTGATCTTTCTTGGTGTTCTCCACAATAAGGGGTTTCACTCCCACTTTGGATCCTGCCAAATAATTCACAAGAACAAACTTAATTCCTGGAGCTGACACTCAGTCAATAACTTTCCCAGTCTTGAGTTGGCACTCCAACGTGATCTTAGATAGGGGAACGCTAGATTTCTGTCCATCCATCCCAAAAATTAACAACCTCTCGGTAACAGATCAGAAAGTGTGCAAAAACGCTCATCTCTTCCTATCAGTGACTGGTTAGGCCCTGTATCGTGTCCTTCTCCTCCTGTTCCTTCTCAGTAAACTTTACCAACAGGGGCGAATTCTTTGCAAAGATCAGGTGTTTACTTCATACCAATCCACTGCCTAGGCTGTGCACTCTTCTGCAGCTCCTCGATTATTCTTGTGCTATCCTTTACTATCTTCACGAATGCTTCTGGGTTAGCTACTTTTACTACGTCTTTTCTCACAGTGCCTTTATTTAACGATCGGCACTGTGACGGTACACGTCCCACTTTCTGCAAATGAAAGTACCTTTCCCCAGTGCCCTTCTGAACAAACTGGCAGTGTATTTCTTTCTGTGTCTCACTCTATTACAGTGAAAGCACCTGAGGCCTTTCACCTCATTTCCACTCTCTTGGGCTTCTTCAAACTGCGGTAAATTCTTGCTGGTGTTCTCTACTCTTTCTTTCGGAGTGTCGGATCGCCCCTTCTCACAACCTGTATTCCTCACAGGACGATGTTCTGGCTGGAAGCTTGTATTATATATTAACATGCATTCATTTGCCAACTCTGCTGCCCTTCACACTTCCTGATCTTTCAGTTCCAGCACTTCAATGCCTACCATCACTTAAAGTGTGATTTTAATATCCTCCAGTAGAATACTCTTCGAGCCTCAAGTGGCTAGTTGAAGTTCATGTATCCAGCTGACTAGGTTTCTACCTGTTTGTCCAATGTAGTGTTTGTTACAGTTCATGCACGGTATTTTGTGTCATTCAATTGCAAAAACTAATTTCATTTGCATTTGGAATACTGCATACAGTTCTGGTTGTCACATTAGGACAGGATATGGATGCTATGACGATGGTGCAGAGGAGTTTCACTCGGATGTTGCCTAGCTTGGAGGGCGCTATCTGTGAAGAGAAAGTAGATTGGAATTATTTTCATCAGAAAGACAGAAGTTTGGGAGGGAACTGCTTGAAGTCTAAAAAATCATGAGAGTTCTAGACAGGGTGCATCGCAAGAAGCTTTTTGTTTTTTCAGAGACAGACAGATTTTTCATCATGTTTGGGGGCGACCTGATTGAAGTCTCCAAATTCATGCGTTTGTGTATGTGAGTGTGAGTGTGTGTGTCTATATTTGTGTCTGTGTGTGTGCAGTAGAGAACGTGTATGTAAGCGTCCTTATGTGTGTCTGTGGGTGATTGTGTGTGTACGTATGTCTGTATGCGTCAGACAGTGCAGGAAACACACATTTTCATGGAATGCAAATGGCAATCTTCGATTATGTATCTGATTTTAACATAAACCTGATCAAAGTCTTCCCCTGTCCCACTCAGAGGAAGCATCTCTGCTGCTGACAATCAGATACGCTGCTCATGTGTATTTGTATTCTTTTTTTCCAGATGATCACGTTTTATGAAATGAATAGATGGAACGGTTCTGAGCTCCAAAATTGTAAAAGGAAAATCTCGAATCAGATATAGCTGGAAAATAACCTCTGGCAACATCTTTTTTTTCGAAATGTCATGCGCGTTCATTGCAAGTTGTTTTGCATCTTCTGGAAGTGTTTTCAGCTTCTCAGAATCCAAGAATTTAACAAGATAGAAGGTGGTCAGTACAAGTGCTGCGTTCGTGCCGGCTCGTGAAACGGTTGTTTTTCTGGTGTCGTCCTGGAGGAGAACCCATTGTGATTCAGTTCCTGGAGCCGCTGTCTGTCAGCGTTCTGCAATAACTCTCTGCTTCCTTATCACTGTGTCACTTTCTCCTTCTCTTCCAATGTCAACCCTTTCCATATTTTACCTCCTCCTCCTCCCCGATGTTTTGATACACATTCTCCCCGTGTCTGCGTGGGTTTCCTCTGGGTGCTCCGGTTTCCTCCCACAGTCCAAAAATGTGCAGGTTAGGTGAATTGGCCACGCTAAATTGCCCTTAGTGTTAGGTGGATGGGTAAATATAGGGGAATGAGTGGCGGGTCGGTGTGGACTTGTTGGGCCGAACGGCCTGTTTCCATACTGCAAGTAATCTAATTTTCGGTCTTGCTTCATCTCTGAGGAAGGGTCATCAGATTTGAAACCTTACCTCTGTGTTTTTTAAATCCTTCCCATTACTCTGCTCTTCAGGAGTATTACTTCCATTATTTGAAAATCTGCTCACTAATTATTTGTTCCCCATATCGGAGAGAACGTAAAACATACTTTGCATCTGTCACAAATACCTATGGGAGCACACTGAACGCATCCAGGCAATCCGAAAAAAAACACAAGGATCCATCCTTTCTGTTTTCCATTACAAGTAAGTCGTCAATCTCCGTTCGTGTGTTCACCTAAACATTATCAGCTCCTCCTCCGCACAACAACATGTTATGAAGCAACCCCTCCAAAACCTTGGTGAAAACCCGAATGCAGTAGGTCAATCGGACCCACTTTGTCCACAATCCTGATGTGCATTGACAGTTAGCCTGGAGTCCTTGGGTAAATTCTGGGGCGACCCGATTGCCTACATGATATTCTGGACCCATGTCCATACTAGTGAGCTATTGGATCATTAACGGCGACCAATAACAAATGTCTCGACCAGCGATGCCCCCATCCTTTGATTGAATAACGAAGCAAACTCTAAACACATCATGCAACACCCTCCCCCTCAAAGAATTTTGGCTCGTTCCTTGATGACAAATTGAGGTCGGACATTTCTGTCTGTTAGTCGAGTTTGTGGTCAATCCTTTCCATAAGAAAAAATCAAAAGTGAGAAAATTTATTCATCCATTTCATTAAGTTATCGTATTCACAGCATATTCTCCTTCTCTATGGAATAAACCTGTTGTCTTGTGTCTTTCTTCTCTCCAATTACATGACATCCACGCTTTTAAATTATTTATGGAATATTCCAGGGAATATTTGTTTTTTGTTTGGATGGTTCTACAAAAAGTTTGTTATCGAAAGTTCTGGAAAATGTCAATGCAGATTTTTCGAGTGAATATGCACAATAGAAGATTCCACATAATATTGCTTATGAAATGTTACAGAGTAGGGCAGTTAAATCACGTCCTGGATAATGTTCCAGACAAGTTCAGAAGCAGGGAATGATACGACGCAAAAAAAGTAAACAAGGTTCACGGTTCCACATATTACAAGGACCAGAAAAGAAATGGTTTGTTGCAAATATAGGAACATGCATAAAGGTACATCAAAAGGCCATTCAGCCCCTCACATGGGTTGCACGATTCAAAATGATTCTGGCAGTTTTATTCGTGCCCAAAGCAACACGCTCGCACTTCAGAAGCTATGTTATTTATCGATCTACCTCTCTGTGCTTCAAAGTATTCAATAATGCTGCCACCATGTCTCTCTGGGGAGGAGATCTCCAAAGATTCACTACTCTACTAAAGATTTTTAAAAAAGCAGTCAAAACATCTGCAAATTGAATTGCGTTACAGTTTTTTTTAAATGTATTTCTCGTTATCTAATCTGAACTTATGCATTTACTGCAAGGAGGTAACTGTGAGGGAAGGAACAGCTGATACGATGTACCCAGTCTTACTGAGATGACATAAGGAGAACTTTGGGGCATGATTTTGTCTGGTACCTGAGAAAGAATAAAACTAAATTTGAAGTAATTCAGATAAGATTGACTCAACTGATTCCTCGGATTGAGATGGAAACGTTTGTGGAAACGTTGAACACTTTGAGTTTAAACTCACAGTACTTGAGAAGAATAAGTGGCAATCTTATTCAGACAAAACTGACACTGCAGAAACTTGTAACGGTGAATGCTGACAGGATGTTTCCGACTGTGGGATATCATGTACACCAAGTACAGCATTGGCTGTTCCGTTTCAGACAGCGATAAGGACGCATCTGCGAATAACTACCAATAGAGCTTTGAAGGCTCAACATATTAAATATTCCATCGTATACGAAGTTAACCGTTATGTAAAACTGGAGCACACCATTCTGCCTTTCAATACCATTAAAATGAGGCAGGAGGAGACAATTCGACGTATTCAACAATTTATTCAGACGCAGGATGAGTCATGCAGCCGTTTGTGTCCATTACATTGTCTAGAGAATGTCATTCAAAACTTCCAAGCTGTTATGCCAGAACTGCGGAGCTCTGGTTAACGATCAAGAATTCGGGGATCAAGGTAAGTCGTTATTTTCAGGTTGGAAACCTGAAAATATTGGAATGGATTAGAGATTAATGTGAGACCGTCAGCTAGTTATAAGTTGTTTGGCTAAGGAGACTGATGAATTAGAGTTAGAGGATATAATACACATATATAGTCGTTGAAACGTTTGTCAATAAGTTGGCAGCGTTTAAATGGAACGTAGGCAAGTGATAATAGTGAGCACGTGTTCGGCAGAAAGCAAATGTATAACTGGAGTTTTTGGAAGTTATCCATTTTAGAAGGGACAATAGAAAAAACAGGAATGATTTCAATGCAGAAAGATTTGAGAAAATAGTGTTACAGAGGGGTTTTTTGTCTCTAGATACGGTAAGTGCAAAATGTTAGTATGCAGCTGTAGCAAGTAATGGAGAAATTAAACTGAACAGTGTTGTTTCTGACAAACCTGGTCTGTATAAATAAAAGGCTGAGGAAAGCAATGTTAGGAATGATTTACTGCGTCACTATAGGGCATTGGAGAGTCAACGTCTGATGCACTGCAAAGCCAGGATGTCCTTAATGAAAAGGGGGCATAATTGCATTCGAACCAGTTAAAATGGTCCAGTCATTTACCATAATCCAGTTATGCTTCCCTTATTTGTTTTTCACTTCTGATCTGTAATTTGTTTCGTCATGTTGGAATTTGAAATGTATTTTTTGACCGTCATAGCAATAGTTTTATGTATGTGTCTTAATTTATACCTTTAAACCATCTATTTCAGCAGGTATACATTTATGTTCCCTATTCCTATTCCCCAACTAACGTGAAGTCCACCTGCGATTTTTCCCGTGCTAGGTTTTAGCCATTTAAGCAGCAAGGCTCCATTCCTGATGTGTTGTATTTGGCTTTCACACACTTCATCACTGGTACTTTATATTGTGTATTTCTTCTGTTCCCACTGTCATTCTAAATTGCATTTATTTCTATTACGTTCTCAACAAATCCTTCCAACGTGGCTTCTCACCAGTTGCAATGGCCACGTATCTTCGTTGAAAAAACATTCCTGAGAAAAAAATTTGATCACTCAGGCTCACTCCATCCTCAGAGTTCGAGCACAATCCTTTCAAACTTGTCCCATTTCCTCGATCCTTATGTTCAATGAGAAAGTGAGGACTGCAGATGCTGGAGATCAGAGCTGAAAATGTGATGCTGGAAAAGCGCAGCAGGTCAGGCAGCATCCAAGGACCAGGAGAATCGACGTTTCGGGCATAAACCCGAAGAAGGGCTTCCTGAAGAAGGGCTTATGACCGAAACGTCGACTCTCCTGTTCCTTGGATGCTGCCTGACCTGCTGCGCTTTTCCAGCAACACATTTTCAGCTCCTTATGTTCAATATAAAGTAAGTCACATTCCATGAATAGTGACTCATTAAATTTCAGACTTAATTTCACAAACTTAGGCATTCCGTGAATATTCAAAGAGTCACGTCATTCTGGTAATCAAAGAAAAATATCGTGCTGACGAAGAGTAGGAATAAAATAGAAACTTCAACGTTTTCGTTGTGATTAGTGAATGTCCATTCTCTAATTTGGTAAGCCCTGAAGCAGCATGTGATATATAGTTAAAACTGCATAACACGCCAGGTCGTAAACTACAATTAAAAGAATCACATAATTAATTGTTGTGATCAGAATTCTGCAGCTGCAGCTCTTTACTATTATGTTATATCCCTACAGGGAATTGACAGGCATGTTCTTAATACTTCATGATGTAATCTCAACGTTATTGTCGAGATCCAATAGCATATAACGGATTCAGAGTTTAACACAGTGCGATCTTCTGCTTCAAAAACATAAAATCCCTTGTAATAGAAATGCATTATCCAATCGACACTGTCTTGGAAATATATTACACTACCCTTGCTGTTTTTGGCGGACTTGGTAAGTGGATCATAAACAATCGAATTTCTGAAATGTTGTCTGAGAGCTGGCTCCTGACTTTCATTCTTTCATTAGGTAACGTGATATCTGGTTTTACTATTTACATTTATGTGTGTCCCAATTAATGACATTGTTTTCCGGACGAAATGACGTGAATTCCTTTTAGTATATGATTATTTGACACCAACAATGAATATGCATTTTCAGCTCACGATCTGTCTGAACCATCAAGCTACTTCATTCCTTGAAATTCCGTGTACACATTCGATATTGGGAGAATTATCAGTGGCAGTGATGTTCTGTCAAATATATATCACTAACATGGGCGAGTTAGCTAATGTAACTGGCATATTTGAAAGGGAAATCACTCTCTTCAAAAGTGCAATGAGTAAATTGCATATTTGAGGTGGAGCATCTGTCACGGAAGAATTTTATTAAATGTAGGTAACGAAATGGAATTAAATAATTAGTTCTAATTCACCATTAATCTTTACTCCCTCCCAGTCATAGTAGCTGCCTCTGTGTTTTTTAGATTATAAGCATTGAAGAGGGTTTAGCATTTCTGTTTTTCTCTTGTAAATATAGAAAGTGAAATGCATTCCTTCTTTGTTTTTGTACTTTTTGCCGCACTAAAAGTAGCTGATTGACTCTGTATTATCTGGTAAACAACAAGGTAGTGTGTTCTTTCACTAATGTGTCACCATATGATCTGAGAGCGAGTTCGCTCGTTTCCACCTGTGTGTAGATGCACCAGAGCAGAGATGGCCAGGTCCAGCGCGAGATGATAGGTGATTGTGCACTGTGCGGTGCAAGAGGGCCAGTCCAGGTCGGACAGAGAGGAAAGAAAGCCTTTTCATGTCTGGGAGTTATACGTTGTCTGAGGGAAGTATATTTGTGGCTGTGCGATCTATGTATTGAGTCGATTGTACAGTTACAAAGGAATTACACTATGTGTTTAACAATCTAATATTCCCTGACCAACTTACTTTCTGGTAAAATACCCAATCGATGTACTAACATGGTTTTGCAAGGCGTGCAGCACCATTCGGTGCGAAAATTCGATTTCTTTAGCAGTGTCGTTACAGTGAGGTGGATATTTACTACTCAACTTCTTGTCAAATTTATCGAACACTTCAGGAACAATTTCGACTTGAACATAGGCCCGCTAGAGTTGGGATAGTACCACTGCACAAGATTTTAGAGTGTGCTGCTTCTGCAAAATGTGCTATGATGAGATAACTGCAAGTTTTTCAAGTACCATCCCCCGTCAGTCCAGGCAGAACATCGGTCCAGTAAATGGAAAATCGTCGTCATTAAGTCCAACAAACAAACAAACATAGCACATAGATCATAGGACATTACAGCGCAGTATAAAAATGTCTGCCGTCGATGTTGTACCGACCTGTGAAATCAATCTAATTCCCATCTAAACTGTAATATTCAATTATCACTCGTATGTTTGTGTAATGACCATTCAAATTCAATTAATTCTAGTGCGTCCTCTACTGTTATAGGCAAGGCATTCCATACCTCTGAGTAAATAAGCCGTCTCTGACATCTATTCTATATCTATCACCACTCAGTTAAAAACTTTCATTTAATGGGTAGATTGGAGTGTTGGGAAAAGAACTGGCTGATCGAGTTCAATCTGATAAGGGCGAGGTTATACATTATGGAAAATGCAAATCTGCAGCGAACTATACAGTAACTGGAAACTTACAGGGGAAAATTGGCATACAGTGAGATCTGGGTGTTCAGGCCCATTGTTCCCTGAAGGTGGCATCGCAAGTCAGTAGAGGTCAAAAGGCATACGGCATGTTTCCCTCCATTGTGCGGGATATCGAGTACAAAATTTGGCAGGTCATGTAACAGTTCCACACGACGTTGGTTCGGCCACGTTTGCAATACTACGTACAATATGGGTCGCCATATTACCAAAAGGATGATGATGCATTGGAAAGGGTGGAGTGAAGGTTGACCACGATTTTGCAAGATGATCGTTGATTCGTCATAATGCGAGAATCGAGAGTTAATGTTGGAAAGTATGAAAAAGGCATATGAAGTAAATTGTTAGTTTTGTTACGTCTTCCATGGAAGAGATAGAAATTAAATGGAAGAAACAAACATAAAGCAGTACTGGAAGAGATAGCTGAACTGAAAAATGTCTGAAACACCAGTTCAAGGGTGCAAAGTAGAAAGTACGTGCGAAATAGGTTAAGTGTTGCATTACATGTTCCAATGTTCACTTTTATGTGATGATCCCATTTTCTTAGAAGATACTGATTGTACATGGCCGCTGCAAAAGGGTGACACAAAATTGGATGTCAAAGTGCGGTTGGCTCAAAACCAGCTGACAGGATTTTCTGGCACTAAAAAATTTGTTTGACCATTTACATCAGTAGACGAACAGCAAATGTTTGAACACATACGTCAAGCACAGGCAGGTAGGAGTAATTTAGTTTGGGACTATCGTCGACATGGATCGGTTAGACTGAAGGGTCCTTGACCACATTGTTTGAATGCCGGACTCGAGGGAGGATTTTTTTTTTTGCGACGTTTATTTACGTTGTGGCAAAAGGGAATAGGAATATGGACATTGATTTCCAGAAGGGATTTGATCAGGTGTGGCGTCATAATGATGACCTAAATTGAACACTCATATGATAGGTACTCATATTTGCCATGGACAGATGCTTGGTTGGCTATTGGAACAAATGTAAGAGATAACCATGTATTACTCGTTGTAGCAAGACGCAATGAGTGATTTGTTACAAGAAAAAGGATCCAAACTGTTTATAACTTGTACAAAAATGAAGATTATGAACAGACCAATAATATAGTCGTCAAATATGCTATCGACTGGAAGTAGATCATGTGAACAGGGCATTGGGAGGTAGGTGAGATGCGTAGGCAAGGATACAGTAATGGAGTACAACGTATGAAAGCTGCGATTGTCAAATTTAGCAAGAAGGATATGAAGAGCAACAGATTATCTAAGTGTCCTGGGACATGAGTTGAAAATGTTCAGGTCTGAGTACAACGTGTGATTTGGGAATAATGTTCGGATATAAATGCATGGGTGGTGTCTGTTTTTAATAATTTGTGTGTTTGAAAATTATGGTCGAAAGAGATAACGTAATATTTGTTCAAACTAGTGTTTGGAAAATTCTGCAATGGCTAGAAGTTTTGTTACTTCCCATGTAAAAAGCTCACCCCTTCAGAGATTATGATTTAAAAGTGTTGATTTACAGATGATTTGTATGTGAGGGATAATAGAGATGCAGCTTTTGCTCTAAATTGGAATCCATTGTTTTCTGGATGAAGAACAACTTATAAAATGTGGAACCACTTTTGCTCGTCACGGAAGTTGTAATCGATTCAAATGTAATTGGTCAGCATGGAGCTGTGAAGAGATCGCAAAGAAAAGAAGCATTCAGTTGCTCACCAGCTCAGAGATGACATTTTTAATTTCCACTTCCGAAATTCACTGGAAATAGGAAGAAAATAGATTAGTATTTAGTGCAATGATTGCTGTAATCTCTAACTTTTAACTGATGAGGTTGGGACATTTTATAAGTCCTCCTTCCACTGTGTTTATCTTATCAAGCAGTGGAAGTATTTATGGAAACAGAGATGTATAAACAGCTGGCCATCAGAAGAGTCATAAGGGACATCTCAAGAACAGAATGAGAGAACAACAGCAACTGAACAGCACTTACAGTTGATAACCTATTTCTAAAGTATGTGCTCTGTTGTGAATACATTTGTAATAGACAAGTCATTATTTCGTGGTTACAGTGTTCATTTATTATTTTATATAATGACTATGTATAATCGTTGACCTGTAACTAACAGCCAATGCATAGAATGCCTTCAGTAGAATAAACTGCATTAATTAATTGCTAGTGTTTATAAATTATCAATTATCCGATTAAATGTGAACTGCCGCTTCTACAAGCTCTCAGGCTATCGTCAAAAATGTCCCTAACCATGAGTAGTTCAGTTTTCAACTACTGAGTCTGGTACATTATGAATTGACCATTTGAAATTGTTTTAATGTATTTGGTTGATTCATGATTGCTGCTGGTATCTTCTTCACCAGAATTCTTTTAAGTATCTACGTTGTGATTAACCAACGCCAAGTGTTAATGCTGCATAGTTGCGACATTGAATGACTTGTCAGGTAATTCTCTTGTTTCTCTTTCTCCCTGACAGTTAATTTAGTGGCGTTATTGATCCTGACTCATGGCAAATGCGGCCTTTCTGCTTCTACCACTCGCTATCTGCTGGCTATGTCAATGGCGGATCTTCTATTCCTTATTGCAGAGGTCATACTGTGGCGGATAACGTATTATTATTTCCCAACAAGCTTCTTTCTGATCACACCTGTATGTAGTGTTATCCATGCTCTGCGTCGGGCTGCCACGGAATGTTCAGTCTGGTTCACCGTTAATTTCACCTTTGATCGATTTGTGGCCATTTGTTGTCAATGTCTGAGGGCAAAATATTGTACTAAGAGAACGCCGTTGTTGTTCTCGCAACAACCAGTATTTTCTTCTGTTTGAAAAACATACCTCAGTACTTTGTACAGGAACCTGCATATGTAATTAACAGTATGCCATGGCTCTGTTATGTAAAGCCAAGTTATTACACTAATCCCGGATGGATTTTCTTTGATTATGTTGGCATGATATCAACGCCACTGCTCCCATTCGTTTTAATGTTGTTGCTGAACGCTCTGACAATTAGACATATTTTAGTAAGCAGTCAAATCCGTAAGAGACTCAGACGTCAGAACATTGAAAGTGTCTGTAATGATGCAGAAATAGAGAGTAGGAGGAGGTCTGTGATTTTACTCTTCAGCATATCCGGCAGCTTCATTCTTCTGTGGTTGTTGCATGTTATAGATTTCTTATATTATAATATTACAGGAGCAAATACAAAGGATTATAACAATTCTGAATTCATGTTAGAGAGAATTGGATTCATGCTGCGCAATCTGAGTTGTTGCACGAATACATTTATTTATGGTGCAACACAGTCGAAGTTCAGAGGGCAACTCAAGAGTGCAATGCAATATCCGTTCAAGTCACTGCTTCGTCTGATAAAGAAACATTACAACTGACAGCTGCCTGGAAACATATCCCAGTGTGTTTAGGCCAGTATCATTCAGTACATCACAAATTCCGAAGTCAATTCATGACAAAGAACTGTAGAAAGCCACCAAAATATGATTGTCAACTTGTCAACACTTATCTAACCCGTCTCTTACCTCTTCTGAAAACTCTGTTAACTTTGAAGATACGCATTTCATTTTGGAAATCCATGCTATATCTTTCTAATGAAATTCCCATTTTTCATGTTACTAACAATCCTGCATGATAATTTGTGTAAATTTCTAAAGATTGTTTCTTTTTCCAAACGCATTGAATGAATCTTACCTGGAGCAATAATTTGTCAACTTCCCACAAAGCTTTCTATTCAACAATTCATTATCATCAAATTTTAGCCGTTCATGATAGATTGTTGCCTCCAGTCACCATGGTTTCGTTAGCATCCCAGTCTTTCATAAATCGTCACTGTACACTTCATGCAGCATGAAAGAATGGTGTCCTTCATTACAATCAAACGCAACAATTCAAATTACGCAACCAGTATGTCACAGAAAGAATCACTTCAGTTATATGCTGAACACTATACCTACCTTTAAAAAGACTTACATATTCTTGTGAAAGTGTAAATTTAGCCTTGACCAAAACCCGCAGTGAATTAACCAATATTCTAACTGTAACTGAAAATCCGAGTTGATCCACAAATCAGCTTTTATACAAATTGAAATCCTGTTTATAAATCTAATGTTAAGTTTGATTATTAAAACTAAGCCAAAAAAATCTATTTCTTATTTTATCCAAATTCCAAAATCTAGGAACTTGCACAACTATTTCGAGTGCTCAAATGTTTAAGTTTATCTAGCTGGCAATTTTAAATCGATGTAAAATGTTTGATTAAATTTGACCATAGCTCAATCCCCAACTATTCCCCTTAACCCATTTATATCATTGTGAATGCTAATTGGAACCGGAAAATATCATGAGAAGCTGAACGTAAACATTATCATGCTTTCACCAATCGTGAGCTTATCTCTTAAGCCATCGAAATTTAGACCTGATGCTTTACAGCAAAATTAGATTTTTTGACAATATTCGCTCTGACGAGGTATTGAATCATTACCATTCAGGTTAAACCTGAAAGGTTCCCTCATGTAGCTGCCGTATGTTTGCTGTGGACGTGTAGAAAGGGGTGATGGATACAGGAGCTGTGGGCAGATACCTGGAGAAAGTACATGCTGTCTGGGTTTCACTTTACGTACACTACACATCCTGCTTCCTCACTGCCACCACACAGGTTAGTTAGTTCACGCTCTTCAGGAATGACAATATTTTCCATGTATTGCTACATGGTTCCTTTGATAGATGAAGTAACTGACATGAAGTCTTAGCTTTTGGAACGCTGCTCTTGCATCAGGTGGTTATAGACACAACCACGTGATAAAAGAGCAGTGCTTCGTAAGCTAGTGTTTATAAATAAACTTGCTGAACTATAACCTGGTGTGTCGTTTATAACTTTCTACAAGCCCGTCCAACACCAGGACCACGAAATCAAGATATGAAATCCATGTGCGTAAAATAATGATGAGGGCGTAAATGAGTGTCAGTTCTAATGTAAAATGGAACAGCTGCTGGATTTGGAAGGAAGGAGCAGACAGAAAGCTTGAAGGCGAGAGAAAGAGCTTTTTTGCCAGTAGCCGAATTAGATTGAGTTTTAACTTGAATGCCAGAGAGTTGGTTGTTCAAGCAATGCGTCTCCTGACTATGGCAAATATATTTGCATTGGCAAAAAGATGAATGAAAATTTAACGGTTCCCCTATTTCTGCTCTGGTCATGTGGTCATACCTGTCTTATGAAATATGGGTGTCCTGTACATTTAAGAGAATCAAAAGCTCACAGAATTACAGGACAGCACCAAGTGTTCTGAATAATATACAATGTAACATGTGGTCCGGCAGTTTGGGTAACAGGTTGCCTGGAGACTAAGATAAACTTGAATTAGACCAATAAGTTGAAATTATACACCCAAAAATACCAAACTCCAATCAAGTTTGAATTGAGTACATTGACAATATTAAAAACCAATGTCACAATCCGTGGCTTGGGGTTATAATAGTGGGGAAAATAATGAATAGCTGAGGGAGAACTGCCAAAAGTCGAACAGATCTAGGCTGCTCGTCAGAAGTCTCTCAAATGTACCTGTCAAGCGAAGGAGTTTGCACGAGATAATTAACATCAACATCGACCCTGGAAATCAACTCCACAGAGGAAGATGTAGAGAATTTGACCACTGGCTGGTATCGAAATTTTGATTTTTCAATAAGTCTTAAGCGGGTGTTCATTGGACAAGTATTATTGAAGGGAAAGTAAAAGTTATGTTTGAGGAAGCAGCTGCAAATAATTGGTAGTTATTTATTCTCTTCGCGAGTTTTGAGAAGATTTGATACTCAGGCTGAGGTTCTGGAACGTTCATTTTCCGACGTTTCGTCACCATACTAGGTAACATCTTCAGTGAGCCGACAGACGAAGCACTCCTTATGATACCTGCTTTCTATTTATATGCTTGGATTTATTTGAGTTGTGACATCCTTTATTGTGGTGATGCCAATTCCTATGGTGATGACTTTTTCTGTTCCTTTTCTTAGTGGGTAGTAAATGGGGTCCAAGTCAATGTGTTTGCTGATAGAGTTACGGTTGCAATGCTATGTGTCTAGGAATTTTCGTGCATGTCTCTGTTTGGCTTGTCCGAATGATGGGTGTGCTGTCCCACTCCAAATGATGTCCTTCTTTATCTGTATGTAAGGATACAAATGCAAGTGTATAATGTTGTTTTGTTTTTAGTTGATGCTCAAAATATTGCTAAACCAAAATCTAATGTAACTGCGACATGACCTGCCAACTCCTATACTCAATACCCCGTCCGAAGCAGGAAACCTTGCCTTCTGTCTTACTGACCACTCTACTGACTTTGTTGACACGTTCACGGAACAGTGGAGGCGAACACGTAGATCACTCTGTTCATCAATTTTCCGCAGGACTTGTCCATTTACTGTGTCACCTCACATTTGCCCGCATTGAAGTCCATCTGCTATTCCACTGCTCAATTCTCCAATCTCTACATTTTCTACTGTGTTATCTGACAGTCCGCTTCCCGATCTGCTACTCCACTAATATTGGCATAACCTGCAAACTTTCAAATCAGGTTATCTGATTAAAGAAAACAGCGGTTCCAGCACGGATCCCTGTGAAAACCAACGGTTACAGTAATCTATTTGAAGAAACTCCTTTCCACAACTACTTTCTGTCTCCTGTTGCCCAGTCATTTTTTTCTATCCATCTATCTAGAACAACCTGTACCTCATGCCAATTTAACTTCTCCATCAATGTACCATGGAGATCCTTACACAACACCTCACAAAAGTCCATTTATGTGACACCGATATCCGATCCTTCATCAATTAATTTTGTCACCTCCTCAATGAATTATTTTAGGGTTTTGAGATACGACCTTCCCTGCACAAAACCATCTTGCCTCTCACTGATAAAACCATTTCTTTCCAAATGGCAATGTCTCCTCACCCTCAGTTTCTTCTCCAACAACTTCCTTAACCTTAGCGGCAGGCTCACAGATCTGTTTTATCTCTGCTAACGTTCTTAAACAAGGGGACCACATTAGCACATCTCCAGACCTCCAGGACCTCACCGGTGTTCAATGACCCTGCAAAGATATCTGTTAACGGCCCAGCAATTTCCTTTCTTGCTTCCGTCAGTAACGTGGGATAGATCCCATCCAG
>NC_057717.1:61255908-61263612 GCF_004010195.1 Chiloscyllium plagiosum | reverse complement strand
CCTGAGCCAAATGGGACTTACGTCGGAATCTCTGGAAAGCCAGGGAGGAGATTTGACCTTCATGTATAATTGTGGACAGGAAGTTAGAGGCCCGTGAGCTTTACTTTGATTGTGGGTAAGGTGCTTGAAAAGGTTTTGGGAGATAGTATTTATAATCATCTGGAAAGGAACAATTTGATTAGGGACAGTCAATACGGTTTGCTGAAGTGTACGTCGTGCCTCACCCACGATCTTGAGTTCTTCGAGAAGATTACAAAACAGGTGGATGGAGGTCCAGTGGTTGATGCAGTGTATATAGACTTCAGTAAGGTTTTGGTAAGGTTAGGCTATTGCACCAAATACGAAGTTTTGAGATTGAAGGCGATTGAGCGATTTGGATCAGAAATTAGCGAGCTGAAAAAAGAGAGTTGTTGGTGGTTGAAGGGAAATGTTCATCCTAGTGCAAAGTTACCAGTGGTGAGCCGCAAGGGTCTGTTTTGCGACCACTTTTTTTAAATAAATGATCTCAATGTAAGCGCAGAAGGAAGGGTAAGTAAATTTGTGAATGATGCATTGTGGAAAATGCTGAAGGTTTGTGTGGGTTCCAGACTGACATGGATAAGATGCAGAGCTGGGCTGAGAAGTGGCAAATGGAGTTTAATGCCGAAAGGTGTGAGGTATTTCACTTCAGAAGACCTAATCGTAAAATTCTAGACAGTAGAGGTGAACAGAGATGTCTCGGTAACCGGGTGTATAAATCTCTGGGAGTTGCCACTTAGGTTGATAGAGATGTTCAGAAGGCATATGGTGCATTGACATTCATTGGGAGGATGGAGGGGTTTTCGTAGCCACGAGGTGATGCTTCAGCTGCACAAGACACTGGTAAGACCGCACCTGCAGTATTGTGTACAGTTCAGGTCACCATGGGAGAGGATGATTGTGGAAGCTTTGGAAACAGGTCAGTGGAGGTTGGATTATAGATTTAGGATACATAACAGAGGTATCTTTATGCACTGAATAAGAGGCTCGTGGAATGTTCTGCTTGCAACAGCAGTACACTAGCAAACGTTAAGGGTATTTAAATGTTCATTAGGCATACATATGGATAATAATGGAATTGTGTAGGTTAGATGGATATCAGATTAATTTTACATGTCGGTGAAACTTCGAGGGCTGAAGAGCCTGCACTGCGCTGTAACGATCTATGTTCTATGTTATATGAAGTAAATTATAGCGGTATCCTGTTCCAGTACACACAGGCAGGAATAAAATTATGATTTAAAACTTAAAATCTCAAATTCCAAACTGCATATGTCTTCTGGAATGTTTCTCTGTCTCTCCAGTCATAAACGCTTCTCCTTCAGCTGATTCATCCTTCATGGATGCTCTCTATGAGACGTTGTTTTATGTTCTGGTAGCGTATCTCATTGAATTATGGTGTCAGGAATATTATCTATATATACCATACACCTTCATGGCCGGATGGTCAATTTTTAGAGAGATTGAAAAATTCATGTCAGAACGAGATGTTCTCTTTTTTTTTACCTCAGGTGGCAGTTGGCATTCCCTCTCATTTCAAATTTCAACTTTATTTCAACAGCTAAGATATTAATTTATTTAAAAGCGAATTGCTTCAGGCAGTGATAACTAACAGCTTTAAATATAAAATGGTTTTGGTTTCGAGGTCCTGGTTTAAATTACTTGGCTAATATTCAAACCAGTTGCCGGCACACCAAAACAAGCTGAGGTTCCCAAGCACTCAGCCAATGAATGCATACGTTCCATTTTGGCAATGTCAGTTGCTTGTAGACAAATTAAAAAAAAATCTCCAACTATTGAAAAGCTCATCACCTCTTTTACTGACAGCGCACTCTTCCCTTTCAATCATTTTTACTGACAAATTCTGGCTTACAGTCTGCCACTTCAAACACATTCCACACAATTTCGTAATATACTTCCATTTCTTATTTCGTTAACAAAGGTGCCACTTCATAAATTAATCAGTCTTTGTAAAAACTTATGTCTTCATAGGAAGTTAATACACTTGCCTTATCGCCTATTGCTTTGCTTTACAAACATATGCCCTCAAGAATTTAACACCTCCCTGAATAACCAGTCAAATTTCCATTCCACCCCGTTCATTTGGTCCATCATCCTTTCTTTACGATGATTTTTAACATTTGCAAACAGTGTCCAAACAGTGGTAACACGCTGAAAATTTGCCACAGTGGCTCCGTGAGCAGCCTTCTGCCTCACAGCGCCAGTAACTAGGGTGCAATTCCTCCTCGGGAGACTGTCCATGTCGAGTTTGCACATTCTCTCGGTGTCTTCGTGGGTTTCCGTCCAATGCTCTGCTTTCTTCCACAGTCCATGTTAAGTGAATTGGTAGTGAAGGATTGAATGGCGCCTTAACCCTGCGACTTCTTGCTGCCATATGTAAAGTTAATGGAAGGAGCATAGATGATCCTGAAATACCATAGCAGATTTTAAAGAGATCCAATACACAAAGGCAAACGAGGTGAAGGAGTAGCTGGAATTTATTTGCACATTTACCTATAACACATTTCATGGATAAATGACAATGTGTATCGAGCTAATAGAAAAGAAAACTGGCATGGATGTTATTTGTTAATTGAACAAATAAGGAAGACCAGCTGGGGAGTTGATTACAACTGAAGATGAAAATATAACTATCTTTGGAAGAATATTTTGTTCAACTAGGAAATTATGTTCGTAACAGTATGATAAGAGTTTCTAGAAATTCGGAATGACAAGTGATGATACACAGTACGCAAAAGTCCCGAAAAGCTATTTCTGCAACTACTTTTACGAAAAGATGGATTGAGTTACAGATATAGAAAATGAAACCGAAGAATTTCTTTTTCACGTGGCTCAAATAATATTCGTGAACCGCCAATATTATTTATGAATGGAAATTTCAGATGAATCAGTACAAAATGGTTGTATACCATGCTTGCGAAGAAAACAAAAAAAGTCAGAATATGTATGTTGCAAAACATTTTACACAAAGATGGGGCCGTTTGATATATTCCCTAGGTAGACTAATGGAGAAAGTGAATTCACATGGTGTGCACGGTGTTCCATCCAGGTGAATAAAGAATTGGTTGAGCAAAAAGGGACAGAGAGTAGCAGTTGTAGGGAGTTTCTCGAAATGGAGAAAGGTCAGCAGTGTTGTTCCACAGGGGTCAGTGCTGGGGCCACTGTTGTTTGTAATATAGATTAATGATCTGGAAGAGAGTACTGTTGGTATGATCAGCAAGTTTGCAGATGACACGAAGATTGGTGGAGTAGCAAAGAACATAAGGGACTGTCAAAGAATACAGGAGGGTACAGATAGACTGGAGATTTAGGTGGAAAAGTGGCAGATGGATTTCAATCCAGACAAATGTGAGGTGATGCATTTAGGTAAGACTAATTCTAGAGCGAATTATACAATGAACGGCAGAGCCTTGTGAAAAGTTGATGGGCAGAGAGATCTGGGGATGCAGGTCCATTGTAACCTGAAGGTTGATGCACAGGTGGATGGAGTGATCAAGAAGACATATAGTATGCTTGCATTCATTGGACGGGGTATAATAGCAGGCAAGTCATCTTAATATTTTACAGGTCTTTGGTTCGGCCGCAATTGGAATACAGTTCTGGTCGCCACATTACCAAAAGAAGGTGGACGCATTCGAGACGGTGCAGAGAAGTTTTACAAGGATGTTGCCTCGTGGGGAAGATGCTATGATGATAGGTTGAGTAGGTTAGGTTTATTCTCATTCAGAAAGAGGAGATTGACAGGGGACCTGATTGAGGTTTACAAAATCATGAAGGGTATAGACTGGGTGGATAGAGACAAGGATTTTATTCCCAGGGTGAAGAATCCCATAACAAGAGGTCACGCTTTCAAGGTGAGAGCTGGAAAACTTAAGGGGGATAAACGAGGCAAGTACTTCTCACAGCGGGTGTTGGGCATCTGGAACGTGTTGCCAGCACAGGTTGCAGAGGCAGACACGGTAGATTCTGGACAGATGCATGAGTTGGTGGGGAACAGAGGGATACAGAACCTTAGGAATTGACCGATAGGTTTAGAGAGTACATTTGGATCGTTCCTGGGCTGCAAATCTTCTTTGTTCTTTGTATTTTATATTGTATAGATTTGACGACGCAAGTTAGTTGCTAAATCAGAACAGGAAACTTCAACATAGTATTTTTTTACACCAATTGCTGATAGTGTTACTTTAACCCGTGTCAGAAAATAAGACAATCAAAATCAGGTATAACTGTCCCCTCAATATTCAAGGCATATCTTGTAAATGAAGGCTACAAGTTCTGTTTGATAGTATGGTGGGTGGGATTTATTTGGCCGAAGAAAAAATTCGTCTCAGAGGAAATCGGATTTTTCAGCATTTCCAATGCGTTTACTATGGCATGGTCATTCTTGAAATGCATTTGCATTGAAGACTATAAATATTACCCAATTTCTAAGATATGCAATTTTTAAAATTAATCCCTGGGAAATGTTGTAAAGTTGTTGTTATTGGAGGAAATTTTTTTCATTGACAATTTTGACTTCCCTTTGTCATATTGTAGACATCCAGTTTCCGTCAGGAAAGTGAGGACTGCAGATGCTGGAGATCAGAGCTGAAACTGTGTTGCTGGAAAAGCGCAGCAGGCCAGGCAGCATCCAAGGAGCAGGACGTTTCGGGCATGAGCCCTTCTTCTGGAATGAGGAAAGTGTGTCCAGCAGGCTAAGATAAAAGGTAGGGAGGATGGACTTGGGGGAGGGGAGTTGGAAATGTGATAGGTGGAAGGAGGTCAAGCTGAGGGTGATAGGCCGGAGTGGGAGTGGGGGCGGAGAGGTCAGGAAGAAGATTGCAGGTTAGGAAGACGGTGCTGAGTTCGAGAGATTTGACTGAGACAAGGTGGGGGGAGGGAAATGAGGAAACTGGAGAAATCTGAGTTCATCCCTTGTGGTTGGAGAGTTCCTAGGCGGAAGATGAGGCGCTCTTCCTCCAACCATCGTGTTGCTAACGTCTGGCGATGGAGGAGTCCAAAGACCTGCATGTCCTTGGTGGAGTGGGAGGGGGAGTTGAAGTGTTGAGCCACGGGGTGGTTGGGTTGGTTGGACCGGGTGTCCCACAGATGTTCTCTGAAACGTTCTGCAAGTAGGCGGCCTGTCTCACCAATATAGAGGAGGCCACATCGAGTGCAGCGGATGCAATAAATGATGTGTGTGGAGGTGCAGGTGAATTTGTGGTGGACATGGATGGATCCCTTGGGGCCTTGGAGGGAAGTAAGGGGGGAAGTGTGGGTCCAAGTTTTGCATTTCTTGCAGTTGCAGGGGAAGGTGCCGGGAGTGGAGTTTGGGTTGGTGGGGGGTTTGGACCTGACGAGGGAGTCACGGAGGGAGTGACCTTCTCGGAACGCTTATCGGGGAGGGGAGGGAAATATATCTCTAGTGGTGGGGTCCGTATGGAGGTGGCGGAAATGACAACGGATGATATGTTGTCTATGGAGGTTGGTGGGTGGTAGGTGAGGACCAGTGGGGTTCTGTCCTGGTGGCGACTGGAGGGGAAGGGCTCAAGGGCGGAGGAGCGGGAAGTGGAGGATATGCGGTGGAGAGCATCGTTAACCACGTCTGGGGGGAAATTGCGGTATTTGAAGAAGGAGGCCATCTTTGTTGTTAGGTATTGGAACTGGTCCTCCTGGGAGCAGATGCGGCGGAGATGAAGGAATTGGGAATATGAGATGGCATTTTTACAGGGGCAGGGTGGGAGGAGGTGTAGACTAGTTAGCTGTGGGAGTCGGTCGTGTTGATTCGGTCACCTGAAATAGAAATGGAAAGATCAAGGAAGGGGAGGTAGGAGTCTGAGACAGTCCAGGTGAATTTGAGGTCGCGGTGGAAGGTGTTGGTAAAGTGGATGAATTGTTCAACCTCCTCGTGGGAGCACGAGGCAGCGCCGATACAGATATCCATGTAGCGGAGGAAAAGACGATTCTGCGACGGTCGCGGAGGGGGTCATCTTCCCAGTGAGAGTGATGTTTGTTGTCTGGATTGCGATCGTGAAGGAGGCGCAGTTGGCAGTAGCTGCGATCTTTGGTTCAGTGGGTGGGGAAGAGGCGTCATAATTCTCCACGGCGTCGTGCCTGAAGCGGCTGAGTCGCGAATTGCATCTGAACGGTTCCAGAAGCCAAGAGAACGTTCTGGGATGGTCAAGCAAATCCGAGTTTTGAGTTAAGTACATGAACGTTTGTTTAACGTACGTTCTTTTATGGTGGATATGGTGAAGAAAAAACATCTATTTAACGTGCGAATACTTCTGAGAATGTAAAACAGCAGAGGTCCTTTGCATGTCTGTGATACTGTGGCCCTGTGGGGAGACAGTAATGACAGTAAGGAGCACATAGTTGCGAGTGTAGAATGGAGGATGCAAAAGAAAAACCGTTTCTGAATGTTTCAGATTTGTCATATGTACTTGTCCTGTTGAGCTCAAAATCGTACTTTTCCAGAGTACATGCGTGATTAGTCGACTCTGTCCGCAAGTACTGGGGAAGGAGATGTGGCAATAGTAGCGAGTCTGCTTGAAACATGCCTGAAGAACTTCAAGGCAGAGAGAGACTCACTGGTATCCTTGTGGAGAGGGAGGAGAACGTCTACAAGGTAGGCATCATTGGAAGAGCATTCGCAGGCATTTTAAAATTAACTGGGAGATTGTAGGGACTCCATATGCTGGAGAACACGGTGGAGGATTGCGGCCTTCGCCGTTACGAATGGCTGCAAAGGATCCAATGGAGGTTTTAGTCGTCGTGTGTTAGATTAGTTAGCGGCTTGTTTAATATAGCTGGAAATGTGTTGGTGGAAAAGCGCAGCAGGTCAGGCAGCATCCAGGGAGCAGGAGAATCGACGTTTCGGGCATAAGCCCTTCTTCAGGAATGAGGAAAGTTTGTCCAGCAGGCTAAGGTAAAAGGTAGGGAGGAGAGACTTGGGGGAGGGGCGTCGGAAATGTGATAGGTGGAAAGAGGTCAAGGTGAGGGTGATAGGTCAGACTGGGGTGGGAGAGGTCGGGAAGAAGATTGCAGGTTAGGAAGGCGGTGCTGAATTTGATGGATTCATAAACTAAACAAACAGTTCTTCCTGGCCATATCGGAAATCAAAGACAGTAAGTACCAAAAACTTTCATGTACTTATCCCCACACTCCGGATTCCTCAACTGTTCCAGAATCTTCCATCGGCCTCCGAAATCAGTCTGGCGCCATTACACACGCGGCCGCTACATCGCCCGCGGCAATAGCTACCGCCGCCGCCGACGATGACGTCACCTCCGCCCCCACCGACCTCGCAGCCTCCGCGATCGCCGCCCAAACAACCGCCTCCGCGATCACCGCCCAGACAACCGCCTCCGCGATCACCGCCCAGAAAACCGCATCGGCGATCGCCATGAAGACAATCGCCGGCAGATTCGCGACCTCCGCGGCTCTGGGGAATAACTCTGTCTCTGCGGTCGCCGCAGCCACTTCCGCACCCACTGACGTCACTAACCTACACGCCCACAACGCCGGATGTGTCTCCGCCCCCACGCCGATCTCACGCCTAACCGCGCCCCCCCGGCGAGTTCCGTCACCTCGCCTAACCCCGCCCCTTCGCCGATCTCCGACTGCATGCCTAACCCCGCCCCCACGCCCATGTCCGTCACCACGTCTAACCCCGCCCCTTCGCCT
>NC_057717.1:61245796-61248958 GCF_004010195.1 Chiloscyllium plagiosum | reverse complement strand
ACAGTTTCAGATCAGTATGTTTATACTATCAGTATGAACATTACCTCCAGCAATTCTGAATATATTCCTGGACAATTTAACTTCAACCTGCTGATAGTTAGTACGGACATGCAGTTAAGACATATTTTATCTCTTAGGGTTTTCTGATTTCTTGATCATCATCTTCTCATTTTGTCATTGTCTTGCAATATATCTGTTTACTCAACTCACAGTCATAGAGTTTGAGTAATTTACTTTGTGTGTGTGTGTGTGTGAAGGTCAAATCAATGCCTTTCGTCCATTGCCCAATTGCACATGGTTGAACTCATTAGCACAACGAAAGAAATTCTTCTTTGACTTAACGGATGTTTTCGAAATGAGTTGCTGAGTTGAAAACATCATGGTTATACTTATTTCTGTCTTTGTATGAGTTAAATGACGTTTATTGTCTCGTTCCAATGACTATCTCGGATATATTCTGTTGTTTTGGTTTGGATCGGCTGTCTGTAAACAGAAGCATCAGACAAGTGCTGACCCAGATAAAGTAATTACGAGTCTTCACAGCAGCCTTCCACCAAGTGCTGCACTAATTTTATCAGTTTCCCAATCTATATTATTCGACTATTAATGTTATAAGTTTTCATCTTAACTTTTCTGCAGGTCACTATTTCACCTGAATTTATCACACACATGAACACCCTTTTTCCATGTTTTCTTCCACATTCTACATCTTTGCCCACTTTCGTCTTCCGTCCATTTGCATTTGAAGCTGACTTGCTTTCTCAACACTATCAGTCATCCACTCATCTTTGTTTTATCTGTAATTACAGCAACAATGCGCTGAGTTCCATCATCCAGATAATGAATGTATATCAAGAATAATTATGATCCGAACATGGATCCCCAGAGAACTCCAAGAGTAACTGGCTTCAATTCTGAAAAAAAAATGGCTTGAACTCCAGTCTCTGCCCTCAACATTTCAACCAATTCTCCATCAAAGGAAGTACCTTGCACCGAACTCGATAGACTATTAACCTATTCAGCAGTCTCCTGGGAAGGACATTGTCAAATACTTCTGGAGATCCGACGAGATCACATTCAGTCGCCATTTTTACGTAAAATGCAAGTTACCTCCTCGCAAACATTTGTCATGCTTCACTTTCCATTGACAAAGCCGTGATATGTCAGCCATATTTAACCATGCATTACGAAATTACTTCAAATGTCATACTCAATAATACACTCTGAAATCGTGTCAATGGCGTCGGAAAGGCTAACTAGCCAGGTAAAACCAATGATTGCAGATGCTGGAAACCAGATTCTGGATTAGTGGTGCTGGAAGAGCACAGCAGTTCAGGTAGCATCCAAGAAGCTTCTCGCCAGTACTTTCCTATTTTCAACATCCTGCGCTTCTTAACCAGAGTTATTAATTTCGCTATTTTACAGTTGGAATGATCACCTGTTATGGCTACCCATAACGAGCCAGAGCATGATGGCGGCAGACTGCCCTGGCAAAAGCAGTCGAAACATGACTGACAGTACTCTTATTAAGTGTGGAAATACATTTGCTTTATATAACCTGCATAAGTTAGGACAACAGTACCACTTAGGGCGAAAGGGATAAGAGGTCATGGGGAGAAAGCAGGATTAGGCTATTGAGTTGAAAGGTTAGCCATTATGGGGATGAATGAAGGAGCAGGCCGAAAGGGCCAAATTACCTACTCCCGCTCCTATTGTCGTTGTTTCAATGTGTCTTTATACTTCTGCAGGCTCAAAGTAATAGAATAGAGGGGGGAAATCATAAAGAATTGCATGAACAAGCCGGACTCAGCCTGTAAAAGCATTCTCCAGATCATTTTTTTGCGATAATTGAATCATAGGTATAGAAACTAGCAGGCAGTGGAATGTGGATTTAATGGTTGCATTTTGTGGTACACTACAATAAAAATAGAGCGTTTCTATTAAAAACGGCAATAAAGAACGGCGGATAACTTGGTAGCTGCAGAATTCTAACGTCAGTTCTAACTATAAATTTATTGGAACTAATGTCACATTTTTTATAACAATTTGTAAAAATGAAATCCATTTGCAGATATTGGAGTTAGATCATTAAACAATGTGAAGGAATTAAAAGTTATGAAGTGATGGGCAACTATTCAATTTGTTGGCACTTAACATAGTGCATGTGGCAAATAACTGGGAAGGAGTGTACTTAAATGTAGTGTCCATTGTGAAAATCCCCAAAAAGTGAAAAGGGGAAAGACTGGGCAACATCATGACACCATGCAATGCCGTTCTTCACCACAAGCCTGTCCGTATCTATCAGTGCAATCATATGATTAGCTCAGTTGGAAGTGTATGGAACTATATAATATTATGCTTGTTCTGTAATTTTTAGAAGTGGGCATTAATATATGTTTTTCTTTCTTCATTGCAGAATGATCTGGATTTTTAGAGGATCTCACCCCATTGTTATCATGATAATAAACTGTTTAATGCTCGAAGTGAATTCCAGGCACTCGGCTGATTTTTTCGGCATTCCATCCTAACACCCGCCCTGACTCAACTGGTTCTTCAAAGATCATTAAAAATGCATCGTGAATCTCCTCAGCATTGCCCTTCAGAACTCTGTAATATTGTGCATCTCATGTGGGTGATCAATCCGCCTAAAACGTCTCCAGCATCTTTTCATTTGGGATGGCCACTGCACTCACCAGCACCCCAGCTTCTCTTGATGTTCTCATGCACTACTGGGGTCTTCTATCTTGATGGCCCACGCAAACGAGCAACTCATTTCCTACACCATGTATTTGCTTTCCGTTATTAAATCTGCAAACTCAATTTTCAGTGAGTGGACCAATGTCTATCCGTGCTTCTCTCATTTTTACATAACTTTAAAGGAAAAGAACGTCTTTCAATCTGTTATATTAATTGCTGTTTTACCCACATGTTTCATCTTCACTGCACTCCCGTACCCCTTTATTGCATTGTGTTTAGTGGCCTTCTGTTGTAGTACCAGATGATTGGAGGGTGGTAAATGCTCGTCCCTTGTTTAAGGAAGGGAGTAGGGATAACGCTGGGAATTGCAGACGAGTCAGTCTTACGTCAGTTGTGTGCAAATTATTGGACAGGATTCTGAGAAACAGGATTCATGAATATTTGGAAAAGCATAATTTGATTAGA
>NC_057717.1:61243015-61244646 GCF_004010195.1 Chiloscyllium plagiosum | reverse complement strand
TGCAAGGCTAAAGGCAGGATCCTTGGCAGTGTAGAGGAACAGGGAAACCTTGGAATCCATGTCCATAGATATGTCAAAGTTACCACAAAGTTGATAGAGTTGTTAAGAAAGGCATTATGGTGTGACAGCGTTCATTTGCAGGGGTTTGAGGTTAAGAACCATGAGATTTTGCTGCAGGTCTACAGAGCTCTGGTTAGACCACACTTGGAAAATTGTGTTCAGTTGTGGTCACCTGATTATAGGAAGGATGTGGAAGTTTTGGAGAGGTTGCAGAGGAGATTTACCAGGATGCTGCCTTGAGTGGAGGGCATGCTCTATGAAGAAATGTTGAGGGAGCTCGGGCTTTTCTCACTGGAACTAAGAAGGATGAGTGATGAGTTGATAGCTGTGTACAAGATCATGAGGGGCATGGCGAGAGTAGATAACAAGGAACTTTTTCCCATGGCGGAAATGTCTTAGCATAAGTGTGCATAATTTAAAGGAGGAAAGATTAGAGGAGGTTTCAGACATAGCATGTTTGCACAGAGAGTGGTGGGTGCGTGCATTGTCGTGCCAGCAGTGGTAGTAGAGTCAGATACATTAGCGACATTTAAGTTGCTCTTCAATAGGCACATGGAAGAGAGAAATGAAGGGGATGTGACTTAGTCAGGTCCCAGAGTCTGAAAAAAGATCAGTACAATATCGAGGGTCGAAGGGCCTATACTATATTATACTGTTCTATGTTCTATGTTCTATTAACAACTGCTGTTGCTTGAGTATAACTTTCAGCGTAAATGGCTATGTTCCATAAACTGCAATATTAAGGAAACAAATACTTCAGACACATTCTGTGCTTTGAAGGATTTCGAATAAATATTATTACTGAACACAAGGGAAAACCGAAGAGAATAATTTCTGGCCTCAACCACTGATCACAACTTCATACCACTAAAGTGTGAACGCCTTATTTCTGAAACATTGAAGTGATACAAGACAGCTGATTTCTTTCCAGCCACTCCTCCCCACTGACTGGGTCTGCAATCCATTCCCTCCTCCTTCTGCCCGCACAAGCTATACCATGCTCAGGGTCTTTGCGTAATTAAGGCAAGAGTGTGTAAGTCTCCTGCAGAGAGAGAGAGTCTATTAAAACTGAAGGGAGAGAATGAGGGGCTGAAACGGGGTGAGGAGTGACAGAGGCGTTTCGTGTGAATGAATGCGAGGTATTCGATTTTGTAAAATAAACAAGGGGCAGGACTTATACAATTAAAACTAGGCTTTGGTCGTATGGGACAGATAGTTAAGTTGTCAAGTAGAATTATTTGATGTTTGCATCACATACAGAAGACGTTTAGTGAACATAGCACACTTGCCTTCATTACTCAGACCTTTGAATACAGGAGTTGTGAAGTTAGATTAGATTACATTACAGTGTGGAAACAGGCCCTTCGGCCCAACAAGTCCACACCGACCCGCCGAAGCGAAACCCACCCATACCGCTACATTTACCCCTTACCCAACACTACGGGCAATTTAGCATGGCCAATTCACCTGACCCTGCACATCTTTTGGACTGTGGGAGGAAACCGGAGCACCCGGAGGAAACCCACGCAGACACGGGGAGAACGTGCAAACTCCACACAGTCAGTCGCCTG
>NC_057717.1:61234828-61243001 GCF_004010195.1 Chiloscyllium plagiosum | reverse complement strand
GACGTTTATAATATCATGAAGGGTACAGATATGCTGAGTGTCTTTTACCGAGGGTTGGCTATTCAATATGGCGCAGATATTTTACGATTAAAGGACAAAAGATTAGAACAAGACATAAGGGTCATTTATTATACACTGGAACAGGCTTGTGTGAAAAATGAACTTCCAGAGGAAGTGGTGGGAGCGGGTGCAGTTACAACGTTTAAAAGACATTTAGCCCAGTACATGGATAAGAAATCAGTTTGGATCGTTTTGTGAGTTGCTGCCCTCACCCTGTTGCTTTCTGAATGAATTCCTGATGGCTTTCGCTGTCTGCCAATGAAAGTGCAGTGACATGGGGAGTCCAACAGAGGGTGGCGTTGCATCACTCTAAGCGGCACACTGTCAGACCTGTCCCAAACAGAGACACAAGGACATACACACTCAAATGCACTGATGCCAATAGAGATAAAGTGAGCCTGTCAGAATTCCTTTTGTTCTGTGATTCATCAAAACCTCATTAGCTCTGTCGGGTGTGTGTTAGGATTTCTGATGCTCCGTTGACAGCATATCATTATTTGACTCACTCTGTGGGACTATATTAATATTTCACTTGCTCACTTTAGTGAGTGTGGCAGGATTTCAGTTGTTCCATTTGGACTTTGACATGGTGACGATCAAATGCTTATAGATGGCAACAAAATAGAATAATTGCACATTTCCTACAGAGTAGTGAGGTACTCCAACAGGACATGAACAAGTTGGTGAAGTGTTCAGAAATACAGCAGATGAGAATCAATGCAATATGAGGTGAGGTGGTTTGGCAGGAAGAACATGAAAAAACAATATAAAACACGCCGTACAGTTATGAAGGGGATGTCGGAACAATGGGTGCTAGGTGGATGTCAGCACAGATTATTTAAGAGGTCAGGACAGGTAGAGGGAGCAATAAATATCACAATTTACTTTTAATTAGCTGAGGTGTTTACAGGACAAAGTGGAGGAGGGATCATCAATCCTGTCTTCCTGGGATGTGGTGGAGACGCTGTGTTGTGCGACCACATTCCTGCCCACTGAGATTGTATAGATTCCATTTGTACCGCTCAACACAAAAGCGCAATCTCGTGTGGATCAAAAGTTCGACATTGTAGTAGGGGAAACGGAACTGACAATGAATTTAAAGTGAAAGAAATGACCTTCGCTGAAAATTACTCCTTACTCTGTTGGTCGGACATGGATGTTACAGAATACCAATAGGATTCGTCCCGGTACTCTCCAGCTTGTGCCCGGGTCCTCCCGATGTGACAGGGGGGAGGGGAGCTGAGTAAACGGATTTCGGGCACTTCCTCACCTGACTTGGCCCTTTCTGTCTTGTTCCAGGCTTTTTCTCCTTTAATGGGAGGGCGTGAGGGAGGGAGGGAGTTGGGAGTCCGTGTCCCTGGCATTAGTGCTAATGTAGCTGGAGGCGAACTGGTAAGATGTCCAGAGTGAGTCAGCCTTCATTTTTGTATCCATTCAGTGTTATTTGTGTGGTGTGTATGTGGAGGGAAGAGAAAATGAGATAGAGGAAAGATGCAGCATGCATTAGTGACAGTGGTGCAGCATAAGCCTTGTTCGTGGGTAGGCGCTACAACAGTTATACAGTGAGTGTGCAGGAGCAAAGAGAAAATAATGACCCTTATCTTGGCAGAGCAAGCAGGGTATTGCTGATTGTCCAATATTAGCGCACATTTCTTCAGGCAACAAATACTGCAATTAGCTGGGTGTTGAACATCCTTGGTGGATGTAGTGGTGCAGCCCGCTAATGAAAGAGAACGGTCCTCCTCTGTACTAACCTATCCACCAATACCTCTGCGCCTCGTTGATAAATCGTGGTGTAACTGCCCCTTAACTTCGATCCACGGGGTAATACATGCAGGGCATCTCCAAACTGACAACGATCAAGCCGGTGCCCATTGACCAATTAAAGATTGCACCAGTGCCTGGCATGACAGGATATCCAGGAGCATTTGGGTGATGGTGAGTATCTGCATCCATAATGGGCAGGAGAATCGGGCTGGCATTTAATAATAGGGATGCCATGGGGTAAGGTAATGTGTTAATGAGTTGAGTTGGATAAGATAGCACCAGGACACTAGCTCAGACTGGTGCAAACAATGCCTCTGTCACACTCAATGAAAATGCGACTGAGACAAGTTATTGTTTGATTCAGCCCAATGAGTCGAAGATGAAGGAGCAGCTCTCAGAAAGCTAATATTCCAATTAAATCTGTTGGACTATAACCTGGTGTTGTGTATTTTTTAACATTGTAAACCTCAGTCCAACACCGGCATCTCCAAGTCATGACTCTGCTGACCCTACTCCTTGTTCCAAAGCTGCCGAACAAATGCTCATCCAAAATTCACCATCACCTGAACTCACACTAAAATCCCATGCACCCACCATTCTTCGAGACATTGGCTCATGTTGCAGAATGCTATCAAAATATCTCCATTTCAGTATTCTGAAACCGGTGAACACTTCCTTCCATGACATTGTTTCTTCTTGCTCCCCTCCTTTTGTTACTTCCCAAATCCCTCCCATTTGCTGGTATTTAAGTTTACTTCCCCGCCATCTCTCCCTGGCAGTGATTTTCACACCCACAGCGCCCCCTGCCATGGCACAATGGGCATATTGAGCTTTAAATGGACTGGAACTATAATTCGGCTTTGCGCTGCAAGTTTCCCCACGCTAGGCAACAATATAACACAATGTTAGAACATAGTACATTACAGCCCTTTGGCCCTCGAATTTGCGCCACACTGTGAAACCAATCTGAACCCCGTTTAACCTACACTATTCCAGTTTCTGCCATATGTCTATCCAATGACCAATTAAATGCATGTAAAGTTGGCGAGTCTGCATCTGTTGGAGGCAGTGCATTCTACGCCCCTACTACTCTCTGAGTAAAGAAAGTACCTCTGACATCTGTCCTGTATCTATCAACTCTGAATTTGAAGCTGTAACTCCTCGTTACTTTACGAGGTAAAATGCTCTCATTGTCCACCCGATCTCACCCTCTGATTATCTTATATATCTCAACTAAGACACCTCTCTAACGTCTGTCTCACGAAGCAGCCTCAAGTCCCTCAGTTTTTCCTTGTAAGACCTTCCATGCATATCAGGCACTTTTCCTGGTAAATCACCTCAGACCCTTTAACATCCTTCCTACACTGTGGTGACCATACTTGTATGCAATATTTCAAGGGCGGCCGCACCAGAGATTTGTACAGCTGCAGCATGACCTCATGGTTCTGAAACTTGATCCGTCGAATAATAAATGTCAACCCACTGTATGCCTTCGAAACAGACCTTTCAACCTTAGTGGCAACTTTTAAGGATCTATGGACATGAAGACCGAGATCTCTCTGCTCATTTACACTACCAACAATCTTATCATTCGCCCAGTACCATGAGTTCCTTATACTCCTACCAAACTGAATCACCTCACACGTTTCTACATTAAACTCCATTTGTCACCTCTCATCCCAGCTCTGCAGCTTATTTATGCCCCTCTGTAACGTACAACATCATTTGACACTCTCCACAACTGTGCCAACCTTAGTGTCATCCGCAAACGTACTGAACACTTCCTTTGGCGCACTCATCCAGGTCGTTTACAAAAATGTCAAATAACAATGGACACAAAACAGATCCTTGTGGTACACGACTAGTAACTTAAGATTAGATTACTTACAGTGTAGAAACAGGCCTTTCGGCCCAACAAGTCCAGACCGACCCGCCGAAGCGCAACCCACCTATACCCATTCCCCTACATTTACCCCTTCGCCGAACACTATAGGCAATTTAACTCCAAGATGTGCATTTCCCATCAACTGCTAGCTTCTGTTTCTTTCAGCGATTCAATTTCTGATCGAAATCACGAAATCTCCTTCAATTCTATGCCTCCATATTTTGTGCAGTAGCCTGCAACAGGGATTCTTATCAAACGCCTTTTCTGAAATCACTATTCACCACATCAACCACTTTGCCCTCGTCTCATCTTTGGTCACCTTCTGGAAGAATTCAATAAGGTTTATGAGGGACGAGCTAACCTTTAAAAAATCATGTTCACTATCCCTAATCAACTTATTCCTTTCAAGATGGTTATAAATCCTATCTCTTATAACCTTTTCCAACACTTTACCCACAACGGAAGTACGGCTCACAAGTCTTTAATTACCAGGGTTGTCTCTAATCTCGTCTTGAATAAGGGAAAATAATTTGCTATTCTCGAGTTGTCTAGTAATATTCCTATCGACGATGACGACATAAAGTTAAAAGCCAAAGACTCAGCAATCTCCTCCCTGGCTTTCCAGAGAATCCTATCATAAACCCCTTCGGGCCCAGAGGATTTAGCCATTTTCACACTTCTCAGAATATCTAACACCGGTTCCTTTTGAACCCCAATCGCGTCTAGTTTAGTAGTCTGTTTCTCAATACTCTTCTCGACATTATTTTTATCCAGTGTCAATACAGTCGAAACACTATTAATTTAGCGTTTCATCTATCTCCTCAGACTCCACGCACCACTTCCCACTACAATCGTGATTGGCCCTAATCTTACTCCAGTCATTATTTTAACTCTTATATAATAAGATAAAGCTTTCAGGTTTTACATCATCCTATCCGCCAACAATGTCTTATGTCCCATCCTCGCTCATTTTAACTCCCTGTTAGGTCTTTTCTGGCGACCTTGTCACTTTGAATCGCCCAAACAGCGCATTTACATCTCTTCCTAACATAAACTTCTTCCACCTCATGAGTAGAGATTTACCTTCCTTATTTAACTACGGCCCCTGCGCTCGACATCTTCCTTCCTATCTGACAGGTACATACTTATCAAGGCATACAGGAGCTGTTCCTTAAATGGGCTCCACATTTCTGCTGTGCCCATCTCTGCTGTTTTTTTCTTGGCCCATCCTATGCAACCTAAATCTTGTCTCTTTGCATCATAATTGCCTTTTGCCCAGCTGTACCTCTTGCCCTCCGATGTATATCTATCCCTTGCCATCACTAAAGTAAAACGTAATGGAATTGTAGTCATGATCACTAAAGTGCTCAGCGAACTCCAAATCTAACTACTGTTAGATTTGGCCGGGATCATTACCCAGTACAAAATCTAATGTAGCCTTGCCCCTTGTTGACCTGTCAACATACTGTATCAGAAAGCCCTCCTGCACACATTGGACCAAAACTGACCAATCTAAAATACTTGAATGCATTCCCAGTCAATATTTGGAAAGTTTGTGTCCGCAATAACAAATATCTTGTGACTCATTCCTATCGATGATCATATTTGCTATCCTTTCTTCCATGTCTCTGGAACGATTCAGAGGGCCTATCAAAAACTGCCAACAGGGTGACCACTTCTTGCCTGTTTCTAATCTCAGCCTATTCCACCTCAGTTAAAGAGTCCTCAAATATCCTGTCTGCAGGTTTAATACTGTCATTGACTAACAATGCGACATCCCCACCTTTTTATCATCGTCTTCGTTCTTACCTGCAACGTCTTGGAACCTGCAACAACCATTTCTGTCCGTGCTCTACCCATGTCCCTGAAATGTTCACAGCATCGCAATTCCAGGTACCGACCCTTGCTCCAAGTTCACCCTCCTTATTCCGGGTACTCCTGGCATTGACATATACGCGCTTCAAACCAACTTCTTGCTTGTCGGTGCTGTCTTGCGACCCTGGAACTATATTTCTGACCTCCGTACTCTCAAGCTTCTCTATACTTGAACTACAATTTAGGTTCCCATCCCCTTGTTGAATTAGTTTAAGCCCACACGAAAAACAATAGCAAATATCCTCCCCATGATCTTGATACCCCTCTGGTTCAGGAGAAACCCAGCTTAGGTAAAGACCATCTTGTTTGTAGAGGATCCACCTATCCGAGAAAGCATCCCAATTATCCAGGAGCCCAAAACCTTTCCTTCTTCACGATCCATGTAGCCACGTGTTCAAGCCCTCTCTCCCCCAATTCTCCGCCTTGCTAGCACGTGGCACGGGCAACAAACCAAAGATAACTACACTAGCTCTAAGATTTCACCCTAGCTCCCTGAATATCTTCCTTAAGTCACTCTTCCTACCTGTGCCGTTGGTGCCTATGTGGACCACGACTTGGGGCTGCTCCCCCTCCCCTGAAGGATCCCAAAAACAGGATCCGATATCACAAACCCTTGCAACTGTGAGGCAACACACCACCCGTGAGTCTTTCTCGAATCTCCTGACTGTCCTTCTAACTGTGGAGTCCCAAATGATTCATTCTCCGCTCCTCTCCCCCCTTCCCTTCTGAGCAACAGGGACAGACTCTGTGCCAGAAAGCTGCCCCTCATTGCATTCCCTTGGTAAGTCGTCCACCCCAACAGTATTCAAAACAGTATACTTTTTATTGAGGGGAACGGCAACAGGGGACACCTCTACTGCCTGCTGGTTCCTTTCCGTCACCTGACAGCAACCCATCTGCCTTATCTTCAACTGAGAAATGACTACCTGCCGTAGCTCTTCTCAATAACCCCGTCCGCCTGTTGAATGATCCGAATTTCATCCAGCTCCAGTTCTCGAACTCGATTTTTGAAAAGCTGGAGTTGACTGCCCTTCCTGCAGTCAGCATGGATATAAGTGGTGATTCTTTCCTCCCACATTCTGCAGGAGGAATATTCAACTGCCCTAACCTCCATACTCACTATTCGAAAGACCCGATTGAAAACTAAAGAGATGGAAAAGAAAGTCACCTTATCAATACGACGCACAGCATCTTATATTTTGGTAAGAGGAGGAGGATGGGTGGGGAAACTACCCGAGCAAAGTTTCCAGTAAAGTAACCGCCCAATTGTAAAGACTTACTTTCCCAGCAGTCCCGTGTCTCCTCCTGCTCAACGTGCGCTCTGCCTAGATACTAGATACGTTTTTATACTGTACTCCTACGTTCCAAAACGGCCTTTTTTCAAAGGTCTGCCATTAAACAATGGAATGGTGTGGTGCATACAGCTATACGTGCTGGCAGGATAACTGGGTCTGCTATACAGATGAATTCATTGGCGCTCATAAGAACATAACAACAGAAGCAGGAGTAGAGCATCTGGACTTTCAAGCCTTTTCCGACAATCAGTAAGATAATGATTGATCATTTCGTGGACATAGTTCCAGTTAATCGCGTTTTCACTGTAACCATCAAAATATCTAGCTTAGCTTTAAAAGCATTCAGTGGACCAGCGTCAATTGCCTGAGTAGGCAATGAATTCCATAGAAGAAGAACCCGCTGGGGGAAGAAATTCCTTCTCAATGCAGCTCTGAACATGTTCCCCCTAATGTTGAGGCTATGTCCTCTTATTCTCGGTTCACCTGCCAATGGAAACATCCTCGCTACTCTAAAATATCCATTTCCTTTGTAATATCATTTGTTTCCATTCTTCTTAATTCCAATAAATATGATCCTTCTCTACTCAGAATCCCCTCATAAGCCAACAGCGCCAACTCCACAATCATTCTAGTAAACCTCCTCTGCACTTCCTCCAGTGCCAATACATCCTTCCTCATATAAGGAGACGAAAACTACACACAAAATTGAAGTTGTGGTCTTACTAGCCTGTACTGGTGCAACATAATCACCTTGCTTTTAAATTCAATGCCTTTTGCAATGAACGACAAAATTCCATTTGCCTTCCTATTTATTGTATCTGCAGACCAACCTTCTCTGCTTCATGCACAAGGACACACAGGTCCATCTGCATAATAGCGTGTTGCAACGTTTTACCATTCAAGCAATACTCCAACATAATGGAATATTTCACATTTCTGAACATTGTATTCCACCTGCCTGTTCACTTAAAGTATGTACGTTCCTCGGCAGAGTTTCACAGTCCGCTGCACACTTTGCTCTGTCACTCATCTTAGAGTCATTTGCAAACTTTGACATACGACTCCTCGTCCCCAACTCCAAATCGTCTGTATAAATTGTGATCAATTGCGCTCCCCAGACTGATCCTTGAGGCACAATATTAGTCATTGTTTGTCAGCCAGAATAGCACTCATGCATCCCCATACCTTGCCTCCTGTCAGTCAATCCTCTATCCAGTCTAATACTCTTTCCATAACATAATGGGTCCACATCTTCTGCAGCAGCCTTTGGTGCAGCAACTTGTCGAAGATC
>NC_057717.1:61232612-61234174 GCF_004010195.1 Chiloscyllium plagiosum | reverse complement strand
ATCATTCAAATATGCTTTTGCTGATCACTTTGAAAAATTACTTTGATAGTCCTCTACTCCTCGTCGTCTGTCCCACAATAAAGTCTTTATCTCTAGACTACTTTATCCAAATCCACCCTCCTTGTATTCTAGTTTCCTTTGTTTAAGCACAGGACCCTGGTACTGGATTTTATCTTCACACTGTCCATCTGTATCGTAAATTCAACCACATTGTCACCCTTCCTCCAAGAAGATTCCTGACGATGAGACCATTAATTATTCCCGTCTCATCACATAGGACCAGCTTCAGGATAGCTTGCTCCCCCATCGGTTCCATTACATACTGTTCAAGACAACTATTGCGGGCACATTCAAAGATTCCCTCCTTCAAGGTTAGCCTGAACGAGTTGGTGCGACTAATCGCTATGTCGATTAAAATCCCCATGGCAATTGCATTACTAGTTTGACAGGCATTAGATGTTGCTTTGTTTATTGCCCGCCCCAATGTCATCTTTAATTTGATGGCCGACAGACGACGTCTATCAGTGGCTTTTTCTTCTAAGAATTCCAACTTCCACTCAATTGGATTCAACCTCATTCTTCTTAGAACTTAAATTATTACTTATTGTCGAAAATCCACTCAATGTTCTAGTTAAAATAGCCAGGAAACGCAGAAAGTCATTCACGAAATTAAAACCTTAATCTTGCAAAATCAAAGCTGTGGCAGCCAGCAAAATGTCTTCCCTGACGATCGCCAATCTCTTCGTCCTTCTACAGTTCATACTTTTGTTGTTCCCACGCTTATCAGATAACATTAGCTGAACCAACCAAGCTGGCTTGCTTTGTCTTTTTAAACTAATAATCGTCTGCCACACTGATTTCCTACATTACACTTAACCTTCCACATTACAACAACATCGTCTTCAGCATTAAGTCATCCAACAGTGATTTAAGTACTCCATAAAAATACACTACCATTAACTGTAACTGGAGCCCTGGAATATGCTCCCAGACATGCAATTAGACACAAAGTTATCTACATAACTGCTAGAATAATTTTCATACTCTCAGCTACGTCCTGATGTTGTCCTTGAATACCAGTTCTACATCACCCCCCGTGCCTTTTTTTGTCTGTTCTTCCAAATAGTCTGGTACCACTGGATATTTAACTCCGAGGTGTGACCATCCTGTAACCATGTCTCCAAAATGTTTCCTACATCAAACTCGTTCACGATGATTTGTGCAGTTAACTCATGAACCTTGTTATGAATGCTACGAGCATTCAGGTATTGAGCTGTTATGCCAGCTTTCTGACCCTCATGATTTCCAAAACATCTCGAAGAATATCTCATGACCTATCCTTCCTTTTTCCTTCTTTCACAGTCGGCCTTGAAATTAAACCCTCTTGCACGCACGCTCACCTGCTGGGTACCTTTTTATTGACCATCATATGTCCTGTCGTTTCCCCTTTCCCTTCGCTCCAACTGACGAGGTTAGATTCCTCATAACCACCCAATTTGTCATTTTTGCTGGAACACTGCTTCTATATCGGTTCTGGTGGAGACCGTTCAAGCGTTGCAGAC
>NC_057717.1:61226606-61232112 GCF_004010195.1 Chiloscyllium plagiosum | reverse complement strand
TGTTGTCTGGATGGCGATCGTAAAGGAGGCGCAGTTGGCAGTAGCTGCGATCTTTGGTTCAGTGGGTGGGGAAGAGGCGTCATAATTCTCCACGGCGTCGTGCCTGAAGCGGCTGAGTCGCTAATTGCATCTGAACGGTTCAAGAGGCCAAGAGAAGGTTCTGGGATGGTCAAGCAAATCCGATTTTTGAGTTAAGTACATGAACGTTTGTTTAACGTACGTTCTTTTATGGCGGATATGGTGAAGAAAAAACATTTATTTAACGTGTGGATACTTCTGAGAATGTAAAACAGCAGAGGTCCTTTGCATATCTGTGATACTGTGGCCCTGAGGGGAGACAGTAATGACAGAAAGGAGGGGAATTGGCAGCACATAATTGCGAGTGTAGAATGGAGGATCCAAAAGGAAAACCATTTCTGAATGTTTCAGATTTGTCGTATGTACTTGTTATCCTGTTGAGCTCCAAATCGTACTTTTCCAGAGTACATGCGTAATCAGTCGACTCTGTCGGCAAGTACTGGGGAAGGAGATGTGGCAATAGTAGCGAGTCTGCTTGAAACATGCCTGAAGAACCTCAAGGCAGAGAGAGACTCACTGGTATCCTTGTGGAGAGGGAGGCATCAGTGGAAGAGTCTTCGCAGGAGTTTTAAAATCAACTGGGAGAATGTAGGGACTCCATATGCTGGAGAACACGGTGGAGGATTGCGGCCTTCGCAGTTACCGATGGCTGCAAAGGATCCAATGGAGGTTTTAGTCGTCATGTGTTAGATTAGTTTGGGGCGTGTTTAATATATACAGAGATGTTTAATAATGTTCTTAAGTATCTAAGTTTTTCTGAATAACGATTTATTTCATTTCAATAGACCCCGTGGCATTTACGATTGATATGAATTTTTCATGCAACTTCAGGCAAAGAAAAGTCGCATGGGAAATATTCAATTTCATGTGCAATTTCTTCAGAGTTTGCATACAGTTGGAATTCCAAAGATGCACTGTTACACCAGTGTAAGCAGAATTCAGACTTGTGTTTCAGAGACTGTTGTCTGGGTTCGGAACTTCCAGGCCACAGGTTGGGTTGCATTCCTGCAATTCATTGAGTGCTCTTGATTTCCACCCCTGTATATTTTTTGTACCGTTCACTGCTAATAAATTTAAAATTAATTATAGAAATGTATTGTGCTTTTAATGATGGCCCAATTTTCAATTGTACTTTGCCATATTTCAACATAATTAACCATATATTGGGAACAGTTTGATTGTCCAATGAATTAATACGAATTGACTGCAATCAGTGACAAATAAAATGCACAGTAATTACTTTCCGCAATGCTCCACACTCCACCTCTGGCTTCTTCTTTGCCATAAGTTATGGTGATAGCTACGTGATTTTTGGACATTGCATATTGAACAACGCACATATTTTTAAAAAAAGTTTCGCACAGACCTAAAAATAGGACACAAATGTGTACTAATTGGATGTTTATGGAGATAGAAATTAGAGATCCTTCATTTGTTGTTTCATGATAGATTAAAGGTCAGACTGCGAGTGGAAAGCATAACTTTTACGGCAATATGCAACAAGCACGCCATGAGCAACATGGTTGGAACTTGAAATTAATTTATCTGAAGTTATGGCTCCACATTGTGTTTAGAATACGCTATTGCTCTGCATTGTTAAAAACAGGGTGCTAAAGATCCCAAAGCAATTAATTACACATGTTGCAATTTGAGCCATTTCTGAGACCTATAAGAATTACGAGATGCAGAAATTAGGAGAGAATTAATGTTTTGTATTACATTTTTAATTTTTACTGAACTGTTTCAAACGTCTGAATGGATATTTTAACCCATATTTTAATTCGCCCCTGAATTTGCTCTGTGTTCCTCCATAAATAAATGGGTTAACGCAGGAACTCAGAAATTGATGCATGTATCCGTTTTCTTCCAAAAGGAATGTTGTGTCACTGAAATTAGCCCCTGAGAAATAAGTAACATCGACAACCCGAACATAGACAATAATTATAAAATATAACAGATATAACAAGATGAAACTGCCATAGATAGCAAAAAGTAAAACTTTTTAAAGTAAGACTTTAAAAGGAAAAAGTAAGACTTTCTCCTCTTCTGCACCTCTGGATCATTCTCATTTCCTCCATTTATTTGGAACTGGAGTCTCCTGCGAGCTCTGTTGGCTAACAGAATGTGCTTGACGGTCAGGGCATTGAGTAACAATATTAGAATGAAAGGGAGACAAGGAGTAAAAATAACAAGAACCCATTCGAATGTGGCCCATGCAGCTGACGTATAAAATATTAACTTAATGGCACAGAACCAGGGAACATTGTCAATGATGTATAAAGGTTCATATATAAAATACAAAAACGTATTCCTCAGACAGCTAATGACGCGCTGATCCGTCTTCATGGTGCAGTATTTTGCTTTCAGCTTCTGACAAGAAATGGCAACAAATCGATCAAAGGAGGTTCATATATAAAATACAAAAACGTATTCCTCAGACAGCTAAGAATATAACTTATTCCTATGACGCGCTGATCCGTCTTCATGGTGCAGTATTTTGCTTTCAGCTTCTGACAAGAAATGGCAAAAAATCGATCAAAGGTAAAAGCAACTCTTAACCAGGCAGAGCAGTCGATGACTGCATAGATAAATGAAATACGGACTCTGCATAATGGTGTCAGAGATAAAACACTAAATGGCAAGAAAATCCCAGAAATCCGATGTATTACGACAGCGGTGATAATGAGTAACAGATCTGCCACTGCCATGGACACCAGATAGGAGGTAATACATTTGGAGAGTCCGCACCTTCCTCTAACCAGGATCACAATAATGGCACTGTTTGCTGTAGAACAGATAGGAAGAGAGAAGAGGAGATGTTGTAAGAACACATATCTGTATGTATTAAGGTGAAAGAGGAAGTGATAACAGCGAACAAATGAAACATGGAGACATGGAAATTGGGACGGTAAACAATTGGCCAGGTGTTGTCTCAGTAAGGCTCTGTTTATCGAAAGAAGAAACCTTGGATCCTGAAATCGAAAGGGGGGTTAATATGGTAAAACATCTATCTTTCCACTAGATTTGTATCAGGTTTACTGCTTTCAGATGAATACTTGTGTTTGTACACTCTGCAACATTTATATTTCTCAAAATAATTTGATTGGAAAAGAACATAAACTAATCAAGCATTATTATGCAGGAGTTTCAATGGTGTTTGATTCGAGGGGCATTGATTTAGTCAAAGTGATAAATCCAAAGTAGTTTGAGAGTTAACTTGCCCATCTGGCACAAGGAAGATTGAGATCATTGAAGATTTACACAGATAAACGTTTCCTTCCAAATAGCATAGTCCCTCAGTACTGTCCGATGCTTAGGAATGAAAACTAATTGTGGGCATAAAATGGATACTTCGTGGTGAATATTACACCTCAACTGCGAGTGACATTCCAAATGTCGATGTTACTTCACAAATGTTGAAGAAAGTAAGATACACGTATTGGCAGATGGTAGGTGAAGAAAGTAAAAAAAGACAGATGCAAATAGTGATAATTGTCAAATTGTCTTCATCCAATAATGTGAAGGAGGAGAAACTGGGAATCCAATGTCTCAAAATCTTACAGTATAAAGGTTATATTCATGGTCACAAATAAATTACTGGTTTTATGTGAAAGCCATTCGATGCATATTATCCATTCACTCAATTAATTTAGTAAATCAATGAAAAAATCATCTTATCACTGAAGCATCTAATTAATTAACTATTCCCAGAAATTAATCCATCAGTGTAACTATTCAAATGAGAATAGGTCTGAAATAGGCTGTGGTAGCAGAGGTAATTTCGCCAACCCAAAACGACAGCAAAATTCAAATCTGTAGGACAATCTAATACTGCATACACAGAAAATGCTTATTCCCAAAATTGTCAAACTACCACACTGTTTTAGAATGTGAGAAGAGCAGAGACCACAGAGCACAATAAAGATCCTTCGGCCCTTGATGTTTTGTCAGCTTCTTTTACCACTCCAAGTTCGGACTAAACTACATAACCTACATTGTACTCTCTTCCACATACCAATCCAAGAGTCGCTTAAATGTCCCTCGTGTTTCTGAAACTACTCCCACTCCGGCAGTGCATTCCATGCACCCACCACTCTCTGTGCAAAGAACCTGACTCTGACATCTCCAATCAACATTTCTACAATTGCCTTAAAATTATGCCCGCTCACGATAGACATTCCCACCATGGGAAAATAAAATCTCTAGCGATGCCTCTCAACATCTTGCACACTTCTATCAACTCACGTCTCATCCTTTTTCCTTCCAAACAGGAAATCCCTCGCTCCCTCAACCATTCTTCACAAGACACAGACTCCAATCCAGGCAACATCCTCGTAAAGTTCCTCTGCACCCTCACTAAAGCTTCCGCATCTTTCCTCGAACGAGGCAACCAGAATGGACACAATATCCCGAGTGACGTCAAACCAGGGTTGTTTTGAGCTGCAGCATAACCTCGCAGCTCTTAAATTCAATCCTTCTGCAAATCAAAGCCAACACACCACGTGCCTTTTTGACAACAGTCTCAACTTCAGTGGAAAATATGGACCCAAGGATCCCTTTGTTCCTCCACACTACCGAGCGTCCTCAAAGAGTGACAGTGACAAAAGCACTGTACACTTCGGTTTACACCATGAACATTTTCGAGGCAGAATTAATTTCAGTAACACAAAATAAGATGCACTGGGGCGTCGATGTCTGAGTGGCATTGTCACTGAAATATTAGCACAGTGATTGAGGTATCAATCTTGAGACTCAAGTTCAAATCCCATCAAAGCAGATAGTGGAATGTTAATTCAGCAAATATCTGGAATCACGAATCGAGTGATAAGCATGAATCAATTGTAATGTCGGCTACCCCAGCTGGTTTTAAAGAAGAAAACTGCCATCCTTACCATATCGAGTGTTTGGAGGCTGCATGTGACTCCTAATTCAAGCAATGTGCTTCACTGTTCACTGTCCTCTGGACAATTAAGGACTAGCCGAGCCAGCATTGTCCTTATCGGGTGAATTTTTTTTGAAAAATTAACAGTGACACAGTCAGGAACACTATGGGATATCATGCAGATTCCGAAAATCTTGCATAAATAGTTACGAGACCAAATAATCCCATCATAAGCGGGAACCTTTTCCATGAATTTGGAGGTTAGAAATTCTTCAGAACACAAAGTTCATTTGGGAAACTGGAACATTGATACAGATCATCATGATTCAATTTAATATCAAAAAGCGTGTTTACCTGGAACACCAATAGCTGCAATGATTGGATAGTAAATTGCGTAGAGCAAACCCTTTGGTGTTCCATGCATTTCGTTTAGATAGTCTGCATCCGTTTTGCGTTGCACTGAATGATTGTCAGATTTGTACTGTATATCGGGCTCCAGGGAGATAATTAGCTTTTTTCATCTTGCTTTATTCAGTAATTATCCTA